>NC_091206.1:21623988-21656488 GCF_040958095.1 Procambarus clarkii
TAACTTTCATCCTAGACGTGATATAGGCTATGAGGCTGTCGAGGTTCATAACACAGGTCGCTTATGGTCCTCATGACAAAAATCAAAACACTTAGACCATATAATAGATTAAAATCCTAAAAGGTAGTTGAGGTAGAAGGAAACAGACTCTTACTAATACAGTACAGGCGGCGTGAACTCCCATGAAGGACGTCGCAATTGTCACAACGAGAGATGGAGCCACCTCAGGCAACGAGGTAATCATCAATGGGTGCTTAAACCTGTTAAAGAAATAGGATGGGAACGGAGAGGGTCAGTAAGAGCAGCCCGAGATATAGCCTGGTCTGGGCTCACCGGGAGATATAGATCACGATTTTCCAGCACGATCCGACCCGGAGGCTTGGTCGCCCGTCCTACAGGTCTGAGAAGAAGAAATGTGTTCAGAATTATACATATAAGTAATCTGAGAATGACTTTGATGCCTGACACCTCCACCCACATGTAAAGCACTAGCACATGAGCAAGCAACCCCGTAGGTAGCCAGAATAGTATATGTAGGTAACCTCAGTATACATAGGTATACCTACAGTATACGTAGGTAACACAACAGTATTCGTAACTAACCATTGAGGGGCCGACTGGTATCCCAGGTACTGACAGAGATACCTACCTCACAATGCCCACTGAAACCGATGGGTTAACCTGACTAGTCAACTGATTCAGGTGTGTCATACTGAACCATTAAGTTTACCTCCGTTCTCACACCAAAGAAGTGTGTTACCCCTGAGGGGCAGTAGCTGCTGGATGGACTCGACTCCCAGATGAAGGGACATGAGGGCTTGCATAGGTGTCCATACACAGCCAACATATGGGGACATATTTTCTTATGCACCGCCCCAGCAGGCAGGAGAGGGGAGCAAGGGCTACCTACTCCTGCCTGCGGGCAGCCCACAAGCCCTCCCTCACCGTGCCACAACACTGTCCGCTGAGGGGAGGTGTTGTGGGAAATTTCCACATCAAATATACAAACTCTAATATTGTTGTTGTTGAGTTAGAAGCGACAACGATCGTGGGATCGGATGCGCCCCGGGGTACCCATGAAGGGTGAATCGCAAAGCCAGGAAAGGCAAAACGCCAAGCCAAAACGCGAAACGAGTGACGCCAAGCACTAGAAACTAATATGCTCATGGCAAAGAAACGCACAAAGGGAGAGGCAGAAGCACATAATATAACAGTGCAAACAAACAGCCAGAAGGGCACACAGCATGTCATAGAGCAAATACACAGGAAATCAGAGCACATACTTGCCCGGGAACCTGGCCCGCTGGAACCATATATTGAACGCCTCCCAGAACACCCATTGCAAAGGGTCCCATCCATCCACCGGGGACCCCATAACATTCGGAACCGGGGCAACAAACACTTGCAAACAGGCGACCCATATGGTAGTACTCATGAGGCGAGAAGTCGCTACTCGCCGCCACAGGAAGGAAACTTGCCCACCATGAAAGTACTTCGATCCGTCAGACAGCAGTAACTTGGCAGTCTTCGACCAGTGACCCGGTGGCATCACAGACGACGGCAACACGTCCTCCAGGGCCCCAACGTGCACCCACACCACAAGGGTACCTACGGCCCCGGGCACACCACCAGACGACAGCAGGGAACCGGGACGGCGCGCATCCTTCCGTAACGTCACAACCAGGCCACGCCCAGCACCAGAGTCCACACCATCCCTGGCAGCGGAAGCCACACCCCCCACTGCGGAGAGTCCCCCGGCGGAGAAAAAACCGAAGACAGGTCCGAGACACAGGCACCAGCACCAGCAGGCACATGGACCTCCGCCACCTTGAACTGCGGAGACATCGACGTATCCATATCCCCACCGTCAATACCCGAAGACCCACAGTCACTGAAGTCACCAACGTCGGCCCAGGCAAAAGACGAACACCGGGAACGTTTGGGCACCTGCCGGATATCGTCAGAGCCGGTAAGTGACCCAGAAACACGGGTACCACGAGCCGGATGAACCGACGCCCGACACAGAACGGCAGCAGCCTCTACCACAGAGGGAACTGGGCCACACACAGCAGGAGGCTCCGCAGCCACCCCAGCACCCAGCACATCCGGGACCCGAGTCACGGACACAGGGCCAGGCGCAGCATCAGAAGACGAGGGAGAAGACAGCGACGACACACAGGGAGCTCCAGGAAGGCCCACGGGAGCAGCTGGAACAGCGACAGGATCAGGCAGACCAACCGACGGTACCGCAATACCCGGAGGAGGGACGGCAACAACCGGAAGAACGTCGGGCGTCGCCGGGGGAGCTGCAGCAGCAAACGGGACGTGCACCTCCTCATCATCATCACTGGAGACTGCCTCCAGTGTAAGCGGTGGGAAATCCTCTTCACGGAACAAGTTGACAGGAGCAGCTGGGGCCTCAGAGCACCCGGCAGCCTGATGCCCCAACAGGTCACACCAGAAACAGGTACGAGGCTGCCGGGCATAATACACCCATAAGTAGTATCCCATAAGCCGGACAGAAGAAGGTATATCCGACCACAGGCGCATCCCCAACGTGCGAATGTTCGTTCGCCTCCCAGCATACCGCCCCGAGGAGAGCGTGTTCACCTGCACGCTGACAACAGTACCAAACCCCCTGAAGTAACGCCGGAGGAGGTCATCAGGGAACTCCAGGGGCGCTACCATGGACACTGACATAAGTCAGGGCACCACTGCGGTCCGAAATTGCCACAGAGCCGGCATCATCCAGCAACGGCAACGTACGTCCCTCATACCGACGGAGGAAGTCCCGGTACTCCTCCTCCCTCATGAACTTTAATAACAACCCGGTGGGCATAACAAGCTCCACACAGTAAATAGCCTCCACCGGGATACGAAGCATGTCACACATCACCATCTCGATAGTCGTATAACCAGCCTTACACGTGAACTCCAGGCCCACGGAATTCACACGCACAACAGGAGGAAGATGGGCCCCCATATCAGAACCGCCATGTCAGCACGCAGCCAGGCAGGCAACAAAACTGGGAGGGCAGAGATGCCCACACCACCTGGCGACCAAAATGGCAAACAACCTCAACAGCCACGGAGGGTCGGTAAACGTCCTCACTACACGGCTGCTAGCAGTCGACTCCCCAAACTCTAATGTAACCGCCACAAGATGTTGTTAATTTACATTTGTTATTCATAGAAAACTTATTGAAAAAGAGTTAAGTACTAAAGGTCAACTACCCATCGTTCAGCAAACGTTTTGGGTAATTTAATATAAAATCTACCTATATTAGGGCTGGTTACACAATCAAATTAATCTCCTAAATTAATTATATATTAAATAGTTATATTTGACCTCAAAGCCATTCTTCTGTCAGAATCTGTAGAAATAAAAATGTAAATGTTCGTTTGTTCAAAATCGTTAATCTCCGAAAGTTCTTCACCGATTGCTTTGAAATTTTCACACAATGTTCCATTCGCATCCGAGCGGGTTTTTATGTTGATATTATATAGATGTTGTGTCTGTGACGAGAATTTTTTTTTTTGTAAACTGTCTTTTTTCATGTCAGGGAAATCTTTGAAACCTCATTACCGATTGCTTTGAAATTTTGACACAACGTTGCATTCAAATAGGCGCATGTTCTATATACCTACTATATACATGCCTCACCTGTGACAGGAAAAAAACATGCTTTAAAAAAAAATGAGCACCATCTGTTGAACATAAAAGAAACACACACTGTAATCTCTGGTTGATCTTCACCAATTGCTTTGAAATTTTGACACAACGTTTCATTGGAATACGCACATGTTTTTATATACCTACTATATAGCTGTCACACCTGTGACAGGTAAAAACATGTTTTTTTTAAACAGTGTTATCTGTTGCACATAATAGCAGCACGCTGTACTAAATATGTTACGATTTCATTTCAATGTTTCTGATTGCATTGATAAATTGAATTTTCATAGATTTTGATTTATTTTCATTTTGTTTTAATTATTTTGTGTGACATTCCATTGGAATTGAGCTGTGTTGTTTACCATACAATTCATTTCGTAAGAATAGCTATAGATGCCACACCTGTGATAGGTAAAAACATTTTTTTTAAGATAAGCACCATCTGTTGCATGTAAGAGCAATACACGCTAAAAAAAATATGTTATGATTCCACTTCAATGTTTCCGATTACAATGGCAAATAGGTTTTTCATAGATTTTCATTTATTTTCATTTTGATTTAACTATTTTGTGTGATATTGCATTGGAATTGAGCTGTGTTGTTTACCATACCATTCATTTCGTGAGTACAGTTTATTTTTTTTATTTTTTTTTTATTTCGTTTTTAACTGTTTATCTTATATTTCAGTGATGGGATCATTTGATGTTCCCAATTTTCTGATGTGAACATCAGATCATTTGGGAATGCATCAGACGAGGGAGTGGGGAATGGTGAGGAAGACGAGTGGACGGGGGAGTTGGGGACGAGAGGACAAGGGACTGGAGAATGGTGGGGAGGAAAAGGGAGACAGGGGAAGTGGGGGATGGTGGAAAGGATGAGGGGACGAGGGATGGGGGAGTAGTAGGGAAGACGAGGGGACGGGGGGAAGTGGGAGATGGTTGGTAGGATGAGGGAACGGTCGAGTGGGAAATGGTTAGGAGGATGAGTGGACGCTGGAATGGGGGAAGGTGGAAAGGATAAAGGGATGGAGGAGGGGGGGGGGAAATGGTGGGGGAAAACTAGGGGATGGAGCAGTGGGGAATGGTTGGGAGGAAGAGGGGATGTGGGGAGTGAGGAATGATTGGGAGGACGAAGGAACAGAGGAGAAGGAATGGTGGGGAGGACTGAGAGACAGGGGAAGGTTGCCGTGGCTGGGTATAGCTAGTCTCAAATATAAACAAATGGTTCTGGACCTGAGAGGGGACAGAAGAGGCAGCCATTATTAAGAGTATGGTGAACTAGAGCTCACAAAGCGGGTCTCCCACAGCAACAGAAATATACTCCCAGCGAGTCCAAGAATGTTGTGCGACTTAAAATAGTTGCTATATACTGCCGAGACTATGCATGTCCGACTAAACCCCATGTATTTGCCAGATGTTATGGTCACATGGCTCTCAGATTGGTTAGTTGGTTAAGCAGCATGACAACACCCACGAGGGTAAGTTGTATACTATTAATCAATCATATTTCATGTGTAACACCTGTACTTTACATGTTATTGTCAGTGTTGACGATATAACTTGTTGGCACGTAAATTGTGGTGCATGGGACGACAAGTTAAGCTGTACCACCTCAGAACCACCCGGACGCCATTAATACTGTTCTCCAGGACTACACGTGTCCAAGGGTATCTGATGTTGGATGACTAGCCAACAATACTGAAACAGCTGAGGCCATTTTAAATACTTTAACCAACGTATTGTAATTTAACTCAATATTAATTAAATCTACCGCTTAATTACGGTATGATTAAAATATGAAACCCTCACAAAATGTGTGAAGGGATGTTTGCTGGTGACAATAAGTTATAAAATACAGTGTGGGGGTTTTCTATTTTGCTTTCCTGACTGCAATGCGTACGTCACCAATGTACATGTGGCAGACGCTTCACGAAGGTCTTGGAATAAGCAGAGAAAATACGAGGGCAACCGTACAGGGCCTGGGAGCAAGATCGAGTTAGAGTCCTTGAGGGTCTCTTCTCAGACTAGCTTCACCTGGTCCTGGTCCACGTTGATCGTTGAAATCTCCTCAATGCTTCAAACACTTTAAGGAACTCCTAGGGGTCCTCATCACATATACAGAATAGTGAATAATAGGCAACTCTGTGTTGAAGACACCTGTTACTGAAGGCTTAAGTAATAGTTGGTAAAATTCAGAATTGGTTCAACGGAAACACCGCATAAAGGTTAACAGTAGTATATTTACAAACTTAACCACTAATACAAAGAGTGCTTGATTTGCTTCAGATTGGTGTCAGAAAGGCTATGGTTGCATTAGCGAGACTCTTGAAGTCTCGTTAATCGATTCGGATCCACTAATGGAGAAACACCTAACTTAATACGATTGACAGCCAATCATTAACACGACAAACCTAACTGCCGGTGTGCAAAGGGGTCTCAGGAGTTCCAACCGGATACTCAGATAATGATGATGCGCAGCAAATCATAATGGCACTGTCAATGGGACAGGCAATAATCATGCACAATAATAATATCGCACAATAACTAAAAGTGTGGTGTATGTGAAACTCACATTCACAGACGAGTGTAATGTCGTGATACCACACAGATAAACACGCATTCACTGTCGAGTGTCAAGGTCTCCACCAATACCTGTGTCAGGTATGAGAAGGTAAGAACTGTGATTGATCCCTCAGATCAACACAGACACAGATAATAATAAAACAGAAGATCTTGTACTTACAGGTAGGCTACCTCTCCCATACACTCACTCGTGCACATTTATTCAAGAACTCGTAGGTGGCCTGACAGCTGGTTTCGCTCGTTATGACATGAGACTACTGACGACAGGCTTTCCCAATAAACCATACTTGACACAGAGGGTACTCGCATAGGAGGGCGTGTTGTATGCTTAACAGACCAACCCGTTCTCGCAAATTTAATAAGTCAATATTGACTTATTAGTTGCGTGCATAGGTGACACACTAAACATAATAGTTTCCCTTGAAAAGCTTCATAGAAAACACCGACCTTACCTAACCTACTTAGTATGTTAAAATAAGCATCTTATAGCTTCGTAATTACAACTGTTACTTAACCTATTATAGGTATAGGTTAGATAATAATTGTAATTACGAAGCAATAAGATGCTTATCTTAACATACTAAGTAGGTTAGGTAAGGTCGGTGTTTTCTATGAAGCTTTTCAAGGGAAACTATTATGTTAAGTATGTCACCTATGCACATATTTAATAAGTCAATATTGACTTATTAAATTTGCGAGAACGGGTTGAACAGACCCACACACCCTTGATGGCACTGGTGGCGAGTAAGGGTGTGACGGGTGGTGACGTCACGAAGTACAGTGAGGCAGGGTGGGTGGCGGCTTGAGGCGGCTATATGCTCTAGTCAGAGTGGCGGCTGGCGGCTGCTATATGCTCTAGTCAGAGTGGCGGCTGGCGGCGGCTATATGCTCTAGTCAGAGTGGCGGCTGGCGGCGGCTAATTATATGGTACCATACAGGTACACCGTGGGTAAAAGTCACACACATATTACTTAGGCAGTGGCACTTCCTTAAGTCAATAGGTCACTCACAGATGATCTCAATTTATCACCAGGGGTTACCTGATACCAGTCTGTTTCACTCTGGTGATTTGTCACTAGGCTTCTAAACAACGTAGTCACAGTCGCGATCCCGGACGAGCGTTGGTATATCGAAAAGACGCCGAGTTTAACTTGACGGTGAGGAATGGACTGTGTTCTGTCTATTGGCCGAATAGACAGAAGGACACGAGCCACCCTGTACGGATTTCCTCACGTGAATACCCTCCATCCCCTTCCAAGGGAATACAGTGCTCCTCATGGTAGTACAAACATAAGGTCTACAATTGACAAATGGCGTTGTAGGAGAGGTGCCGGAACCAATGTCTCCTAACAGTCTCCGTGGTGTAGTGGTAAGACACTCGCCTGGCGTTCCGCGGGCGCTATGTCATGGGTTCGTATCCTGGCCGGGGAGGATTTACTGGGCGCAATTCCTTAACTGTAGCCTCTGTTTAACGCAACAGTAAAATGTGTACTTGGATGAAAAAACGATTCTTTGCGGCAGGGGATCGTATTCCAGGGACCTGCCCGAAACGCTACGCGTTCTAGTGGCTGTACAAGAATGTAACAACTCTTGTATATATCTAAAAAAAAAAAAAAAAAAATATACATTTATTGATCGTTACATGATCGGTAGAAGAGTGACGTCATGAATACGTCACTGTTGTTGAGATTGACCCCAGATGTCAGAGTTTATCTCTCGCCTCGCGGGCGCCTCTCTCTCTCTCACACGCTTGGCACCTACAGTTATGTACTCACTGACTCTATGGCAAGTATGCTTAATTCCTCTGTATCAATCTAATTTACCCTTGGGCAATACGACGGCCTCCGTATTCTACAAGTATTCCTGGTTATGTGGGAATCCCGGGGACACCCAACATGACAGATCAACATCAAGGCTTAACAGAGATAGTGCCCTGTGCACGACTAAGTTCACGGTGCACCACAATGAGCCATTCAAGTCAGCTGTGGGAGAATCTTGAGAGACCATACTCTCACATACAGTCTGGTTAGAAGTAATAAATACAATTAAACACAGTTTCTTGAATTAATAATCAAATCAATCACCGGTAGATATCCCCACAGGTGTAAGTAATTATTAAATGAAGAAGACTATACCAAGGAGACTATGTAGCGTGTATATGTACTTACCTAGATGTGCTTGCAGGGTCGAACTTGTCACCTATCCCCGCCTTCTGAACGTTCTTAGATTAATACAATAACTCATTTCTCACGCTTTTTTATTTATTATGTATTTATTTATTTTTTTTATATATATAAGAGTTCTTACATTTTTGTCAAGCCACTAGCACGCATAGTGTTTCGGGCAGGTCCTTAATCCTAATTTTTCCCAGTATACGACATGCCAAATCATTTACCAACCAGGTACCTATTCACTGCTGAGTGAACAGCAGTGACAGTTAAGGATTGGCGCCCGGTCAATCTTCCCCAGCCAGGTTACGAACCCAGGCCAGAGCACTCGCAAAGCGCCGGGCGAGTGTGTTACCACTGCGCCCCGAAACTATTTACTGACAACTCTAACACTGAAAAATTTCTTCATGATGTCTCTATGACTCATTTGCATCTCCAGTTTCTATCTATGGCTCCTTGCTCAGCAAGGAGCCATAGATAGAAATAGCTGATAATAGATAGCTGCTTTGTATACTTTTCAATTTCCCTTTGAATCTTATCTGTAAATATCATTTCCTCCCTATCTCTCCTTTCCTTCAGTGTAGTAAGTGGGGTGTTCCGTGTTGCTGTGGATGCCTTGGCTGTAAGGTTGAGATAAAGTCATTACTTGGTTACTGACTTTAATACTTATACTGATACATGACTAGCAGCGTCCAAGTGTGGCGGGCGCCTGCACGCTCCCTGTTAATTACATATAGCTGGCATATGAAACACAGCTCATACAAACGGATGGTGCTGCTTGCTATGAACATAACATCACTCCTTTTTCTTTAAAAAGATTGAATACATGATGTCTACCATCCTTGTAGCACAAAGCAAAGTTATTGACACAAAGTAAGTTATTAACATATCAAAAGATGTTGCATACATTTTACATTAATTAAGCACACAAAGAATTTAAACAACTTAATCTTTACCACACAGGACTTCAATGTTAAAAATACAACTGCAACGTTTAACAAAAATGAAAGAAACTGTACTACAATGATACAAAATATTGAATGAGAGCTTTGCATTATTCAAACAATATTAAATTTAATTTGGAATAATAAGTAAATATTTTGCATTACATAGGAAGACAATTTATTAGCAAATTACGTAGGGCATTTAACATGACGTTTAGGACGAGAGTCTTTAAAAACAAGAATATCCCTTGATGATTTGTTTGTAGAGTTATAAAAATTTTTCTATTTCATTTGTACGACTTTGCACTTCAGTATTTTTTCTACACTAGTTGGAATCACTTTGAAAGAAGTCATATTACGTGTTATACTATGATCTCTATATACTATTAGTTAGTTATACTATGATCTCTGTGTACTATGATTACTCGCTGTTACAATAGTCCCTTTTACACTAATCACTTTATATGGTTTTGTATCTTACGGCATATCTAGCTTTCCATCTTTTTTTTTCTTTTTAACTAGAATAGTGTCTCCAACCTTAATGAATTGTTCCTTTGCACGTTGATCATGAGCAATTTCCATTTTCCCTTTGGCTAATGCATCCATCTGGGCGAGGTGTTTATCAGTTACCTCAGCTGTAATGACAGGTACTGTGATCCTCATAGAACGTCCAAACAAGAGTTCACCAGGCGACTTACTCGGTGTTCCATGCGATATTGCACGGTAGTTCCTGAGAAAAACATGCATAGCTGGTTTCTAGGATCGTCCTTCGCCATGAGCACAGCTTACCGCTTTCAAAAGTAAGTAATTATAAAAAAAGACGGCACCAAGCATCATCAAAGGACAGGCTATGTAGCATCATCAAATGTGCGGAATAATCAGAGGGCGCTAAATATCCCCAAGCATGCTAATACGAGAACAGTAACGCATAAGGTGAACGATATCAAAAGTATCCGATTCACCAAGAATTCCATCGAGGGACAAGCGACCGCAAGGAACAGTCGGAAAGCAAGACACACGCTCGTCCTGGAAATCAGGACATTCAAAAAGGATATGCACAACCGTAGGAGGAACAATACAATTTGGAAAATAAGGAGCAGGGCGGCCCTCCATTAATAAGTGACCGTGAGTTAAGCGTGTATGGCCAATACGGAACCTCACCAGAGCCCTTTCCCATCGCCGGTTATAGTGGTAGGAGGAAGGCCATGAGGACACAATACTCTTAAGAGTATGCAGTTTGTTACCAGTAACAGAAGACCAACAATGCTGCCAACGGGTAAGGATGGAGGAATGAATAGCTGGGTAAAAGTCGGAATAAAGAATACCTTTACAGGAAGGGAAGGGAACTATCAGCGGAAAGCGCCAAGCCATTACGACTATATAGCACTGGGAAGGGGTCAGGAATTGGGATGAGACGGGGAAGGAATGGTGCCCAACCACTTGTGTGGACGGTCAGGGGATTGAACGCCGACCTGCATGATGCGAGACCGTCGCTCTACCGTACAGCCCAAGTGGTTTGGTTACCTTTACAGGAAATGGGATAAGAGCAGACAGCTTCCCTAGCGGCAGCGTCCATATGCTCATTTAAAGACACCAATATGGCTGGGAACCCAGCAAAACTCAACCGAATTAAATTTACTGGAAATAAGAAACAGCCAATGTTGAATCTCAACGACCACTGTATGGACCAGATTAAAGGACCCGAGAGCCATAAGGGCACTACGAGAGTCACCGACAACCACAAAGGAAGATTAACAATGAGTAAGCAGGAGACGGAGAGCATACAGAATAGCATAAAGTTCTGCTGAGAAGATGCTAGTCTCCGGAGGTAGGCGACACATATAAGTGCGGTCAGGAAAAACAACAGAGTAGCCCACACCGTCCGCAGACTTAGACCCATCGGTGAAGAAGGAAACAGAGAGAGAGTGCAAAAAAAGTGCTCAAGGAAAAGGCGTTTCAGAACCATAAGGGGGGGAGGGGGGGGGGGTTAAAGCTTTAGTGACGCAGGACAAGAATATACAAAACTTCGGAAGAGGGACACTCCCCTGGGGTAAGGAAAGAACAATACGAGGAGAAATATTAGAAATACGAAGTGAAAGAGAATCCTGTAAGCGAGATAACTGGACAGAAAGAGGGAGGTGGTGAAGAGGAACAGGAACTACAGGAGAGGTAAAAGATAAAGCACGACAGAGGCGAGAGGAAGGATGTTGCAAGGACTGTACAAGATAGTGAAGACAGTAGCGATCACGGCGGTCCCGGAGAGATAGGAAGCCAGTGTCAATATACAAGCTGAGGGTGGAAGTCAAACGAAGGCACCAGAGCTGAGGCGTAACCCAGTATGGTGCAAAGCATCAAGACTGCGAAGAGTAGAAGGAGAAGCAGACGAGTAAGCAGGGCAACCATAATCGAGTTTAGACCGGACGAATAAGGAATATAAAGCGAGAAGAGTGCGCCTATCCGCTCCCCAAGAAGTATGGGACAAAACCTTAAGGAGGGTAAGGGCCTTAGAGCATTCAACTCGGAGGTAAGAGATATGGAGTGACCAAGACAAACGAATATCAAAGATTAACCCCAAAAGCTTAGCGGAATCCTTGTATACAAGGGGATGACCATAGTGTGACAAAGAGGGATGAAGAACGATACGCTTCCGAGTAAAAGTCATAGTACAAGTCTTAGACGAAGAGAACCTGAGGCCATGATCGGTGGCCCAAGACGACACATCATCAATCACAAGTTGAAGCCGCCATTGAAGCAGAGGCGAATCATCACCCCGACAGCAGAGGGTAAGATCGTCGACATAGAGAGCGGAGAAGACATTTGAAGGAAGAGAGGAAACAAGACCATTGAGGGGAACAAGAAAAAAAGTAGTGCTCAGAACATCTATTCTGGGGCACACCTTTGTATTGCTGAAAAGAGGCAGAAAGAGTGGCACCAAGCATCACTCGAAAGGAACGATGAGAGAGGAAGATTTGGAGAGAGAGGGAGATTACCACGAAGGCTGCCGGAAGATTACCACGAAGGTGCTGTCCGCTCGGCCGACCGGCCGAGCGGACAGCACACTGGACTTATGATCCTGTGGTCCTGGGTTCGATCCCAGGCGCCGGCGAGAAACAATGGGCAGAGTTTCTTTCACTCTATGCCCCTGTTACCTAGAAGTAAAATAGGTACCTGGGTGTTAGTCAGCTGTCACGGGCTGCTTCCTGGGGGTGGAAGCCAGGTCGAGGACCGGGCCGCGGGGGACACTAAATGCCCCAAAATCATCTCAAGATAACCTCAAGGTAAGACCAAAACAATGAAGTAGGGACAGAAGAATATGATATCGCCAGGTGGTGTCGAAAGCCTTTACCATGACAAAAAGGACAGCAACAACTGAGGTTTTTGCAGCAAAATCAATCCGAATATAGACCTCCAAGTTCACCTGGACATCTGTTGTGTCGCGGCACATGCGAAAATCAAATTGATAAGGGGAGAGGTGGTGATAGTGTTTTCTAAGAACCAAATGAGGTGAACGTTAACCATACGTTCAAAGATTTTGCAGACACAACTCGTGAGCTCAATAGGGCAGAAATCCTTAGGGGAATGTCCCACGAGACCCTGGTTTCTAAACAGGGAGGACAACGGCATCGAGCCAGCCCTCAGGGACTGACGACGACTCCCAGATCCGATTATACAGACTCAGTAAATACTGAGACGTGTACGGAGGGAGATGGCGAAGCATCTCATAAAGAATGTCATTGGAGCCCGCCGCCATAAAACCGCAGAGGGCCAGGGCGGACTGAAGTTCAGAGAGAGAGAAAGGATCCTTATAGGGAAGTCGGAGATGGGTGTAGAAATCTAAAGGACGAGATTCAAAAACAGGTTTACGAAGAAGGAAAGATTGAGGAAGATGAGAATCAGAGCTAACAGAAGAAAAGTGGGAACCTAGTTCAATCGCGACCTGCAACAGGTCCGCCACAAGAATACCAGGGACGTGAAGGACCGGCGAGACATCAGGAACGAACTTACTCTCTATCTTGCTTATACGCTTCCAGTTTTGCGGCAGAAGAATATAGTTGTCCATTAATTGGCTGTTGAATGCTGGTGCTGACTTCTTGATGTGTAGAGTCTCGCAGATGTCAAGCCGCCTGCTATCGCTGTATCTATCGATGATTTCTGTGTTGTTTGCTAAGATTTCTCTGGTGATGGTCTGGTTGTGGGAAGATATTATATGTTCCTTAATGGAGCCCTGTTGCTTATGCATCGTTAAATGCCTGGAAAGAGATGTTGTTGTCTTGCCTATATACTGAGTTTTTTGAGGCTTACAGTCCCCAAGTGGGAATTTGAAGGCATAGACGACGTTGGTCTCTTTTTAAAGCGTTCTGCTTTGTGTCTGGAGAGTTTCTCATGAGTAGGCTGGCCGTTTTTTTGGTTTTATAGTAAATCGTCAGTTGTATCTTCTGATTTTTGTCTGTAGGGATAACGTTTTTATAAACAATATCTTTCAGGACCCTTTCCTCCGTTTTATGAGCTGTGGAAAAGACGTTCCTGTAAAATAGTCTAATAGGGGGTACAGGTGTTGTGTTAGTTGTCTCTTCAGAGGTTGCATGGCGTTTCACTTTCCTACTTATGATGTCTTCAACGAAACCATTGGAGAAGCCGTTGTTGACTAGGACCTGCCTTACCCTACAGAGTTCTTCGTCGACTTCCTTCCATCCTGAGCTGTGGCAGAGAGCACGGTCGACATAAGCGTTAACAACACTCCTCTTGTACCTGTCTGGGCAGTCGCTGTTGGCATTTAGGCACATTCCTATGTTTGTTTTCTTAGTGTAGACTGCAGTGTGGAAACCTCCGCTCCTTTCCATGACTGTTACATCTAGAAAGGGCAGCTTCCCATCCTTTTCCATCTCTTAAGTGAAACGCAACACAGAATTCTGCTCAAATGCCTCCTTCAGCTCCTGCAGATGTCTGACATCAGGTACCTGTGTAAAAATGTCATAAATATAAAAATCTATGAAAAATCAATTTATCAATGCAATCGGAAACATTGAAATGAAATCGTAACGTATTTTGAATAGCTGTGTTGCTCTTACATGCAACAGATGGCGCTGTTTTCCCAAAAAAAGCATGTTTTTACCCGTCACACGTATGGCATCTAAATAATAGGTATATAAAAACATGCATGCATTCGAATGAAACGATGTGTCAAAATTTCAAAGTAATCCGAGATGAAGATTCACAGATTACAGCATGTATTGCTCTTACGTCCTACAGATGACGCTGTTTTTAAAAAAAAAACATGTTTTTTCCTGTCATAAGTGAGGCATGTATATAGTAGGTATATAAAAACACTTGTCTATTCGAATGGAACGTTGTGTCAAAATTTCAAAGCAAACGGTAAAGAGGTTTCGAAGATTTCCCTCACGTGAAAAACACATGTAAAACACTGTTTTTCAAAAAAACATGTTTTTTCCCGTCACAGACGTGACATCTATATAGTATGTATATAAAAACCCGCTCTGATACGAATGGAACGTTGTGTGAAAATTTTAAGTCAATCGATGAAGAACTTTCAGAGATTAACGATTTTGAACAAACGAACATTTCCATTTTTATTTAAAACTAGCAGTACCCGGCTGCGTTGCTGAGAAACAGCAACCTCACCTGTTCCCCCAGTCCTCCCCACCATTCTCTCCTCACCCGTCTCCACAGCCTCCCAACCATTAACCATTCCACCGTCCCCTCGTCCTCCACACCATTCCATACTCCACCATCCCCTCTATTTTTCAGGGATATTCCTGTGGGCCCTGAGCCTCTGGCTGGCCCACTAAGTGATACTTGTTTCTGTTTTGCTTGGGCGGAGTATGAGTATTTATGATTCAGATGGTCGCTTTAGATAGATTTTGCCATATGTGTTTAACAACTTCTTCTGCTCTGTTGAATCTAAGTTGAAATCTTAATGGGTTTGCAACTGTGCACTGTGTTAGATAATGTTCCAGTGGTCTGTTGGGCATTTCTCCACATTGCTCACATTTACTCTCCTCTTCCGGAACCTATAAGCCTATTTCCCATACACATGAGTATCGAAGCCTGATGCGATGTAAGTGTACTTCTGTTGCTCTATTGCTCCCTTTCATCAAACTATGTAATTCGCAGTTGGTTGAATTCTTGTACCAACCCGCAGATCCTGATGTTGCACCTGCTGTGTTGTGGTCACTGTACATCTTTTGCAGTTGCTCTGTTTCTAATTACTTTCTTAATCTGTGATTGACTCTGTGGTATGCAAATGTCTACATTTCTTCTCTTAGTTGCAAGTTTTGCAGCTTCGTCTGCAACGTCATTTTCTATTATTCCCACATGGTTTGGCACCAAGTTGATAAGTACGTGTCAGCTTTGTCATTTGAGTGTTTGCATTAATGATATGGCATTTGTGATCAGATCCACCATCCCCCCTTCCTTCCCACCATGGCCCACTTCCCTGTCCCTTTGTCCTCCCCACCATTCTCCATTCCGCCATCCCCTCGTCCCCACCATCCCAAACTCCTCCGTCCTCTCGTCTTTCCCCACCATTACCCTTCCCTTGTCTCCTCGTCCTCCCCACCATCTCTCACTTCCGTCCCCTCGTCATCCCCATCATTCCCCACTCCCTCATCCGATGCCATCCCAAATGGTCTGATGTTCCTATCAGAAAATTGGGAACATCAAGTGATCTGATGTTCCTCACTAATGAAATATAAGAAAAAGTTAAAAAAAAATAAATGAAACATGAAAAAATTAAAAAATAAACTATACTCACGAAATGAGTGGTATGGTAAACAACATAGCTCAATTCCAACACAATTCACACAAAATAATTAAATAAAAAGTGAAAATGAATCAAAATCAATGAAAATTCAATTTATCAATGCATTAAAAAACTTTGAAATGGAATTGTAACGTATTTAGTATAGCATGTATGTTGCTCTTACATGCAACAGATGGCGCTGTTTGTCAAGAGAAGCATAGTTTTACCTGTCACAGGTGTGGCATCTATACTTATAGTTACGAAATGAACAGATTGGGAAACAACACAGCTCAGTTCCAACACAATGTCACACAAAATTCAATAAAAAATTCAATAAAAAATAAAATAAATAAAAATCTATGAAAATAAAATCTATCAATGCAATCGGAAACATTGAAATGGAATTCGTGACATATTTAGTATAGCGTGAATATTGCTATTATGTGCAACAGATGGCGCTGTTTTTCAAAAACACATGTTTTTAACTGTCATAGTGGGTGGCATCTATATAGTATGCATACAAAAAGACGCGCCTATTCGAATGCAACGTTGTGTCAAAATTTAAAAGCAATCAGTGAAGTACTTTCAGAGATTATGGCGTGTGTTGCTCTTACGTCCAACAGATGCTGCCGTTTTTCAAAAAGAGCATTTTTTTTTGGTAAAGGTGAGGCATGTATATAGTAGATATAAAAAAAGACGCGCCTATTCGAATGCAACGTTGTGTCCAAAAAAAGTAAAGAGGTTTCGAAGATTTCCCTCACATGAAAAACAGATGAAAAACACAGCTTCTCAGAACCCACTGCACCAAACTCAGACCATTAAAAGAGATAGTAATTTCGGGGTATTTAAACCCCGCCCCCCCCCCAAAGATCACCACCTCCCAAGGGCAACAAGAGCTAGTGAGGGGTTACTCACGTTCTTTCATCAAATTCCTGTTAACATGGGAAAACTCTGTGTCTATGCTTAATGCACAACTTGCCTAAACATGCAGGAGAAGTTATTCAACTTTACAACACTTTCCCACCAAGAGTTTCGAACCCTAGCCAGCACAGAAGCCTTACAGCAACTGGCATAACTGGTACGCCTTTAACCCACTGCACCAAACTCAGACCCTTTAAAGAGATGGTAATTTCGGGGTATTTAAACCCCCCAAAGATCACCACCTCCTAAGGGCAACTAGAGATAGTGCTCACTACTGGTACGAAAGAAAGATATCAACCCCCAGAAAGATCTGGGGGTTGATATCGCGCCAGACCTGTCCCCTGAATTTCAATAACATTAATAAAAAATTAGCTTCATCGTGTTGTCAGCACAGTTTCCCTTTTTTTCGTTGCTTTATGGGACTTACTGCTTTCATATTACAGCAAAGAGCTAACGACCGGCTATGAAGCCATTCCCACTCCGTTCTGAAATGTTTTTAAATATTTTATGGCTCTGTTTGCCTTGCGTTGTTTCCTATTTTCGTTGTATATTGGTTGAATGTCATCAACAAAATAGTTGCCTTTACGTAAATAATACTGAAATTTTGTAAGTTATTTTGTATTAGTTAAAACTATTATTATGTCTCTCTTGACACTCCTCATCGAGGTAATTCCTATTCAATTATACTCTCTATCCTTCTTCTTGAGGTTATCTTGAGATGATTTCGGGGATTTTTAGTGTCCCCGCGGCCCGGTCCTCGACCAGGCCTCCACCCCCAGGAAGCAGCCCGTGACAGCTGACTAACACCCAGGTACCTATTTACTGCTAGGTAACAGGGACATTCAGGGTGAAAGAAACTTTGCCCATTTGTTTCTGCCTCGTGCGGGAATCGAACCCGCGCCACAGAATTACGAGTCCTGCGCGCTATCCACCAGGCTAGGAGGCCCCTGTGCTTCCTGAAGTTAATCAAGCCATCGAAAGTTCTATCTTTGGTCCTAAGCTTACAGGAGGTGTTTGAAAGCTATCTTTGATGTGCGCGACTTCAACCATCAAAACAAATTCCTTGGATTTCTGTTTCTGTAATTTTTTCCTTTTATTTTGGAACTATTTTTTTGGGGGAATCCTGACTTTCCATATCACTGCGAGATTTCACTGTCCCCTCCTCTCCTGTTGTCAGCATCTCACTGTCTCCTCTCCTGTTGTCAGAATCTCACTGTCTCCTCTCCTGTTGTCAGCATCTGACTGTCTCCTCTCCTGTTGTCAGCATCTCACTGTCTCCTCTCCTGTTGTCAGCATCTGACTGTCTCCTCTCCTGTTGTCAGCATCTGACTGTCTCCTCTCCTGTTGTCAGCATCTCACTGTCTCCTCTCCTGTTGTCAGCATCTGACTGTCTCCTCTCCTGTTGTCAGCATCTTACTCTCTCCTCTCCTGTTGTCAGCATCTGACTGTCTCCTCTCCTGTTGTCAGAATCTTACTCTCTCCTCTCCTGTTGTCAGCATCTGACTGTCTCCTCTCCTGTTGTCAGCATCTTACTCTCTCCTCTCCTGTTGTCAGCATCTGACTGTCTCCTCTCCTGTTGTCAGAATCTTACTCTCTCCTCTCCTGTTGTCAGCATCTTACTCTCTCCTCTCCTGTTGTCAGCATCTGACTGTCTCCTCTCCTGTTATCAGCATCTGACTGTCTCCTCTCCTGTTGTCAGAATCTTACTCTCTCCTCTCCTGTTGTCAGCATCTTACTCTCTCTTCTCCTGTTGTCAGAATCTTACTCTCTCCTCTCCTGTTGTCAGCATCTGACTGTCTCCTCTCCTGTTGTCAGCATCTGACTGTCTCCTCTCCTGTTGTCAGCATCTGACTGTCTCCTCTCCTGTTGTCAGCATCTTACTCTCTCCTCTCCTGTTGTCAGCATCTTACTCTCTCCTCTCCTGTTGTCAGCATCACAGCTTCTCCTCATAAAATGTTACTATCTCAGTTTCTCCTCTCACGTTGTCATCATTCCCCACCCTCCTATCACGGTATCATCATTCCTACCCTCCTATCACGGTATCATCATTCCTACCCTCCTATCACGGTATCATCATTCCTACCCTCCTATCACGGTATCATCATTCCTACCCTCCTATCACGTTGTCATCATCTCAAATTCTCATCTTCTCCTCTCCTGCTCTCAGTGTCTCCTCTCTAAATGTAAATAACTCACCGTCTCCACCCCTCCCGTTATAAGCATATCTGCTTCCTCCTCTCCCATTTTTAGCACTTCATTGTCTCTTTCTGTTCCATTGTCAGCATCTCACTGCCTCCTCCTTTCCTACTGACAGCTTCTCTTATAATCAAATTATAATCGCACATAATTGTGATTATATTACAATGCGTAACAAATTGTTTTAGAGCTGGTTGGTCTTTAATGTGAGGAGTGGTTCTGTTAGTGTGGATCTGTGAGAGTCGCTGTATTCACCTAGTTCACCTAGTTGTGCTTGAGGGGGTTGAGCTCTGCTCTTTCGGCTCGCCTCTGAACTGTCAATCAATCAACTGTTACTAACTAATAAAAAAATTTCCACACACACACACACACACTCACACACACTCACACTCACACACACTCACACACACTCACACTCACACACACTCACACTCACACACACTCACACTCACACACACTCACACACACTCACACTCACACACACTCACACTCACACACACTCACACTCACACACACTCACACTCACACACACACACTCACACTCACACTCACACACACTCACACACACTCACACACACACACACTCACACACAAGCTGTCTTGGGTCAGCTTTGGTCGTGAGCAGACGTGTAGGGTCAGCGGTCCGCGTAACCGAGGGAACAATAGGGTTCAAGGGAGCGGGTGTACTGTGCAGCGAGAATCGGGACAGTGTAATTTGAACAGTGGCATTGTAATGCAACACATTGATCACATCTCGTGGTGAATTATCTTAGTGAATTTAGAGAAGATAGCTAGTGAGGATCGACTTCTTGAGGCAGCATCAGTCGCATCATCTGGGACCCACATGGAGACCTGAAGACCTCACAGGATTACCGACGACACGCCGTGTATTCACCTAGAGTGCTTGTGGGGGGCTGGCTGGTAAGTGTCTCATAAGTCTCCAACAGTGTACAAGGTTTATATAATATCATATCATAGACACTATTGCATTCCATTCAATAATACAATCGTGGTAAACAGGTAACAGGGACAGCAACTGTGAGCTCACTGGGAACCCAGATAAGCCGCTAATCCCCGCCCCCCCACCCGCCGTAATCTGAAGACTACACCTCACCCACCTCTTAACCCCCCATCTCACTCTCCCAACACACTCCCCACCACCACTCCCACTCTCCCAAAACACTCCTCCCCCCCCCACCACACCCACTCACACTAGGACTATTCTTGCTCTCTCTCTTGCTATCTCTCTCTTGACAAGGGCAAAATGGCAGGTGGACGCAACAGGGACACAGGGAACAGCCAAATTGATCAAACGAGGGACATGTTAACCCAAGTTCTGGAGGAATTCAGGAAGGAGATGCAGGAAATGAGGATTACAATTAACAACCTGCAAAGTGAGCTGACATCAGCAAGGGAGATCAAATCCCTCACAGAAAAAAATAAAGAGACCGAGCACCAGATTATCATCCAAAGGGAAGGTAGGAATGTTACATTGGAAGGAAATGCCTCTGTACCTGAAACATTTGCAGACATACTGAAAAAGAGCTCAGAAGCAATGGACACAGTGAGGGAGGTAGCGATGCAAGCAGCCACCTCACAGGAAGCAGCAAGGTGCACCACTCAGCTGCTGGAGAGAAAAAGATCAGTGGTGGTTGTAGGCATCAAAGAACAGGAAGGATCCAACAGGCAAGAATGGAATAGCAAGGATAGAGAGGCAGTACTGGGGATACTGAAGGGGTTACAGATGGAAAGGGCTGAACGAAACATTGAGAAGGTTTTCAGGTTGGGCTGGTACAACAAGGACAGAAACCGACTTGTAAAGGTGGTGTTTACAAGCGAAACCACGAAGGAGGATATTCTCGAAAGGAAGAGTCGACTGCAGCATGTGGAGGGATACAAGAAAGTATTCCTGCAGAGGGACAGGACGAAGGAGGAGAGAGCCAGGGCAGCAGAGGCAAGGAGGAAGCGCAGGGGGGGAGAAGCAAACCAGGAAATCACAGCCCCCAACACAACAGTCCCAGAGACAAGAGGCGAACCCAAAACCAGCATCCCAGCAACACCAGAGGGGACGGCAACCCCACCACCCCCCTCTGCATAGAAACCCTCCCTTCCCCTCACCTTACCTGCCCCCACCCAACCCTCCCTCCCCCCCACCCCATTCTTACCCTGTCATCCCTTCCCCATTCCCATCATGTCGCCCCTCCCACCTTTCCCCCCTTGTCCCCCCTCCCCCTTCATCCCATACCCTCCCTATCCCTCCTCCCCCCTCACCCCGTATCCTCCATGTCCCCCCTATCTCCTTAACCCACACCCTACCTGTCCCCCCTTCTATGAAACCCCCACCCCTCACCCCAAACTCCCCTGAAACCCTGCAAACCACCTCACAGATCATCTCACCCACTGAAAAGCTTCCCACTCCAGCAGAATGCTCGCCAAGAAAGGGACAAGAAAATGAACTAAAGAAAGTGAGCTTCAAGGCAATGTACACTAACATAGATGGAATTACAAATAAAACAAGTGAACTCGGAGAATGGGCACTACAAGAAAACCCAGACATAATAGCACTCACAGAAACAAAGCTAACAAACACCATAACAAACGCAGTGTTTTCACAGGGCTACTATGTAGCGAGGAAAGAGAGACAAGGGAGAGGAGGAGGTGGTGTAGCTTTGCTACTAAGAGAAGGTTGGAGTTTCGAAGAGATGGTAATTCAGAACTGTGAAGGTTTCAGTGACTACATATCAGGCACCATAGCAACTGGAGGACAGAAAATTATAGTAGTAGTCATATATAACCCCCCACCGAATGACAGAAGACCCAGACAAGAATATGATAGAAACAACTTGGCCACCATCAATATAATAGAGAGAGCAGCTTCTGTGGCTAGCAGGAACGGATCCAGGCTACTAATCATGGGAGACTTCAACCATGGAAAGATAGATTGGGGAACAGAGACCCACATGGAGGCCCAGACACATGGAGAGCTAAGCTGCTGGATGTGGCAACAAGAAACTTTCTAAGTCAACACGTCAAGGGACCGACAAGAATGAGAGGAGGGGATGAACCAGCCTTGCTTGATCTGATATTTACCCTAAATGAGTCGGATATAAGGAAGGTTAAGTTGGAAGCCCCCTTGGGAATGAGTGATCATAGTGTATTGAGCTTTGAGTACCTGGTTGAGCTAGGAATTATCACCCCCAAAAAAGAACTGGGAAACAAAGGGCTGGCGTACCGAAAGGGAAACTATGAGGAGATGAATAAATTCCTATGGGATATACATTGGGACACGGAACTCGGAAGCAAGTCCGTCTAAGACATGATGGACTATGTCACCCAAAAATGTCAGGAGGCTGTAAGCAGGTTTGTCCCAGCCCAACAGGAAAAAACAGAGAAGCAAAGGAAGAATCCATGGTTTAATAGGGAATGTATGAAAGCAAAGGAGCTGAACAAAAGGGCATGGAGGAACTTCCGTAATAACAGAACACCAGAAAGTAGAGAGATACCAGAGAACCAGGAACGAGTATGTTAGTGTGAGAAGAGCAGCTGAGAAAAGGTATGAAAATGACATAGCTAATAAAGCCTAGACCGAACCAAAGCTACTACACAGTCACATCAGGAGGAAGACAACAGTGAAGGAACAGGTGATGAAACTTAGGGTGGGCGAGGACAGGTACACAGAGAATGACAAAGAGGTGTGTGAAGAACTCAACAAAAGGTTCCAGGAGGTCTTTACAATGGAACAGGGAGAAGTCACGGCGCTAGGAGAGGTGGCAGCAAACCAGGTGACCTTGGAAAGGTTCGAAATTACAAGAGATGAGGTCAAGAAGCACCTATTGGAGCTGGATGTGAGAAAAGCTGTTGGGCCGGATGGAATCTCACCATGGGTATTGAAAGAGTGTGCAGGAGCACTTTGCTTGCCACTCTCCATAGTGTATAGTAGGTCACTGGAAACGGGAGACCTACCAGAAGTATGGAAGACTGCTAATGTAGTACCAATATTTAAAAAGGGTGACAGACAAGAGGCACTGAACTACAGGCCAGTGTCCTTAACTTTTATACCATGCAAGGTGATGGAGAAGATTGTGAGAAAAACCTAGCAACACATCTGGAGAGAAGAGACTTCGTGACAACCCATCAACATGGGTTCAGGGAGGGTAAATCTTGCCTTACAGGCTTGATAGAATTCTATGATCAGGTGACAAAGATTAAGCAAGAAAGAGAAGGATGGGCGGACTGCATTTTTTTGGACTGTCGGAAAGCCTTTGACACAGTACCCCATAAAAGGTTAATGCATAAGCTGGAGAAACAGGCAGGAGTAACTGGTAGGGCGCTCCAGTGGATAAGGGAGTACCTAAGCAATAAGAAGCAGAGAGTTATAGTGAGGGGTGAGACCTCAGAATGGCGTGAAGTCACCAGTGGAGTCCCACAGGGCTCTGTGCTTGGACCTATCCTGTTTCTGATATACGTAAATGATCTCCCAGAGGGTATAGACTCATTCCTCTCAATGTTTGCTGACGACGCCAAAATTATGAGAAGGATTAAGACAGAGGAGGACAGCTTATGGCTTCAAGAAGACCTGGACAAGCTGCAGGAGTGGTCGAAAAAATGGATGTTAGAGTTTAACCCAAGCAAATGTAATGTAATGAAGATAGGGGTAGGAAGCAGGAGACCAGATACAAGGTATCACTTGGGAGATGAAATACTTCAAGAGTCAGAGAGAGAGAAAGACCTGGGGGTTGATATCACGCCAGACCTGTCCCCTGAAGCTCATATCAAGAGGATAACATCAGCAGCATATGCCAGGTTGGCTAACATAAGAACGGCCTATAGAATCTTGTGTAAGGAATCTTTCAGAACATTATATACCACATATGTCAGACCAATCCTGGAGTATGCGGCTCCAGCATTGAGTCTATATCTAGTCAAGCATAAGACTAAACTGGAAAAGGTTCAAAGGTTTGCCACCAGACTAGTACCCGAGCCGAGAGGTATGAGCTACGAAGAGAGACTACGGGAATTGAACCTCACTTCGTTGAAAGACAGAAGAGTTAGGGGGGACATGATCATCACATTCAAGATGCTCAAGGGAATCGACAGGGTTGATAAAGACAGGCTATTTAACACAAGGGGCACAGGTGGAAACCGAGTGCCCAAATGAGCCACAGAGATATTAGAAAGAACTTTTTTAGTGTCAGAGTGGTTGACAACTGGAATGCATTAGGAAGCAATGTGGTGGAGGCTGACTCCATACACAGTGTCAAGTGTAGATATGATAGAGCCCAATAGGCTCAGGAACCTGTACACCTGTTGATTGACGGTTGAGAGGCGGGACCAAAGAGCCAGAGCTCAACCCCCGCAAGCACAACTAGGCGAGTACTGTTGGGATCGAACTGTCGACAACCTAACACATTTAATTTAGGTTTATTCTGAGTGTTTATCCTATGTTTCGTTGTACTATAACGGGGTACAATAATTTGATCAGGTGTCAGCCTCAGCCGGACCTATTGTCAGGTGCGACACACTTTGTGCTGAGGTCTGACAAAGGACAAGAAAATAAGATTGCATAAAAACTTCATCATGGATATATTCGGATATATCTCTAACCACCTTAATACAATATATTACATGTATTTATATTAAGGCATTGTACACAAGTACAGTTATATATATATATATATATATATATATATATATATATATATATATATATATATATATATATATATATATATATTATATATATATGTCGTACCTAGTAGCCAGAACGCACTTCTCAGCCTACTATGCAAGGCCCGATTTGCCTAATATGCCAAGTTTTCATGAATTAATTGTTTTTCGACTACCTAACCTACCTAACCTAACCTAACTTTTTCGGCTACCTAGCCTAGCCTAACCTATAAAGATAGGTTAGGTAGGGTTGGTTAGGTTCGGTCATATATCTACGTTAATTTTAACTCCAATAAAAAAATTGACCTCATTCATAATGAAATGGGTAGCTTTATCATTTCATAAGAAAAAAAATTGAGAAAATATATTAATTCAGGAAAACTTGGCTTATTAGGCAAATCGGGCCCTGCATAGTAGGCAGAGAAGTGCGTTCTGGCTACTAGGTACGACATTCTCTCTCTCTCTATATATATATATATATATATATATATATATATATATATATATATATATATATATATATGAGAGAGAGAGAGAGAGAGAGAGACACTGCGACCATGAAATGGTCGTCTCTTGTCTGATTGTTCTTCCCACTTATAAATCATCCACTTGTCCGTAATTAGGACCACTATTCGGACACTGTCGGAAAATCCGACACCATTTAATAATCATACAGACAGATAATATTTGTTGCTGTATTACCAACAAGTTACCCATAGAAAACGTAACTTGTAGTGGAATTACCGTCTAAAGAAAACGGGATATCATCACCACACACTATTATAATTCACCACCTATTATGGTGGGAATTGTTCTTAAATACATTAGTCTTTGGACTTTACCATCATAAAAACATCTTATATAAATTAACTTAATTATCAATATTAAAGTAGAGTAAATGTGACCCTTCTATCACTTTCTGAAATGTGGACAATGTAAGCCAGGCGTCAGAGGGAGGAAGGAGGCAGCCATTGTTGTGTCACCTCCGAGACGTGTGGAGCGAATTTAGCTCCTATCATATCTGGACAATGTCGGCCAGTAACGTCAATAGTATGGAGTGTTAAACAGCCATTGTGTATACGAGACCAGAGGCACACGGGAGCAAATACGGCTCCTGTTAATTTTACTTGGACGTAGTGTTATGGAAACCAAAGGTACCATCTCCAACACGATGTCTACAATTCAAGTTAAGTGTCTATCCGAAACCCGTTTATCATTCATTTATGGCCATTAATGTCAGGATATAGGGTGACCCGGTTAGATCGCGAAATCGCCTCAAACTAAAGGTAATTAAGCCAGGTCTCAATGTTCCATGTACTGTATAGTGTTTTCTCTGATATAGCTTGTCATATATAGGATTCTGGCTTCACAGCTAGCGCACTTTTGACAGGTCAAGACGAGGATGGAAGATTTGTGCACCAGTTACTGGGTGATATGGAAGCTACCTCAAAGAGGATAATTTGGTGTCTACACCCTAGTTATACCTGGTGGACTAACCTGCTGTACTATAAGATAAGGAACCTCTTCAATGTATGTAGTTACTGTAGTTTGATTGGCTGCATATATATAAATATAAACCCCCCCTAATGTGTAGAGGATCGATTTGTGAGATTAAGAGATTATTGCAGAAATACAGTCCACTTATTATACAAATTGCTATCGAAGTATATAAATTAACGTAAATATAAATTCATATAAATTAAATAAATATAAATCTCACAGGTCGGTTCCCACAGACACTGTGTGTTACCTCAACGACTCTAACTATCAATGACGGTGCCTTCCACGACCTCAGAGACGTCTACCATGCCGCTAGGTCCTCACCTCCGTTTCCTTTGGTGAGGGTGGAGCATACTGGAACAGTTGGGTCCGTTGGTCAAACATCCGACAGTGACGACAGCATGTTGACTGAATGGAGGGGAGTAGATGTCTGTCTCTCCACATGCTCCGGCCAGCACTCGTTACCTCGCCCGGTGGTTCTGATTGGCTAACAGAAATTCCTGCCACCGGACGAGCCATACCGCGCTGACCGTTAACGACCTCCATGGTCGTTAACCTCGTTCTTCCTGTAATAATGAACGTATTACTATTAAATAACCGTGCCGATATGCGACGAAATAACACGATACGATATATCGTAACAGTACAACTAGGTGAGTACACACACACACACACACACACACACACACACACACAAACACACACAGGATGCAGCCCGTAACAGCTGTCTAACTCCCAGGTACCTATTTACTGCTAGGTAACAGGTGCATCAGGGTGAAAGAAACTTTGCCCATTTGTCTCTGCCCGGGCCAAAGGATTACGAGTCCCGCGCGCTATCCACTCAGCTACCAGACCCTGCTGTGTGAGTTTTCATCTGTGAGTGTATTCACCTAGTTGTGTTTGCGGGGGTTGAGCTCTGCTCATTAGGCCGGCTGTATTTGTGAGTGTGGATCTGTGAGTGTGTATCTGTGAGTATGAGTCTGTGAGTGTAGATCTGTGAGTATAGATCTTTGAGTGTAGATCTGTGAGTGTGGATCTGTGAGGGTGGATCTGTGAGTATGAGTCTGTGAGTGACTCTGTGAGTCTGTGATCTGTGAGTATAAGTCTGTGAATGTGGATCTGTGAGGGTTGATCGGTGAGTGTGAATCTGTGAGTATGGGTCTGTGAGTGTGTATCTGTGAGTGTGTGTATCTGTGAGTGTGGATCTCTGAGTGTGGATCTGTGAGGGTGGATCTGTGAGTGTGGATCTGTGAGTGTGGATCTATGAGTGTGGATCTGTGAGTGTGGATTTCTGAGTGTGGATCTGTGAGGGTGGATCTGTGAGTGTGGATCTGTGAGTGTGGATCTCTGAGTATGTGTCTGTAAGTGTGGATCTGTGAGTGTGGCTCTGTGAGTGTGGATCTGTGAGTGTGGATCTGTGAATGAGTATCTGTGAGCGTTTGTCTGTGAGTGTATATCTGTGAGTGTGAGTCTGTGAATGTGTATATGCGAGTGTGGATCAGTGAATGTGTATCTGTGAGTATGGGTCTGTGAGTGTGGATATGTGAGTGTGAATCTGTGAGTATGGGTCTGTGTGTATGGGTCTGTGAGTGCGGATATGTGAGTGTGGACCTGTGTGTGTGGATCTGTGATTGTGGATCTGTGAGTGTGGATCTGTGTGTGTGAGTCTGTGAGTGTAGGTCTGTGTGTGTGTATCTGTGAGTGTGTATCTGTGAGTGTGGATCTGTGAGTGTGGGTCTGTGAGTGTGGCTCTGTGAGTGTGGATCTGGGAGCGTGGATCTGTGTGTGTGGATCTGTGAGTGTGTATCTGTGAGTGTGTATCTGTGAGTGTGTATCTGTGAGTGTGAATCTGTGAGTGTGTATCTGTCGGTGTGTATCTCTGAGTGTGTATCTGTGAGTATGGGTCTGTGAGTCTGTATCTGTGAGTATGGGTCTGTGAGTGTGGATACATGAGAGTTGCACTGAACTCACTTAGATGTACTCACCTAGATGCACTTGCAGGGTCGAGCTAGACTCCTAACCCCGCCTTCCTAACGTTCTTTGATTAATGCAATGACTTATTTCTCACGCAGTTTTCATATTTACATTTAAAACTTTGAATTTAATTAGTTTCAACGCCTTCTACGTCTAATCTGCGCCACTTATTTGCAGCTCTGACACTGAAAAAGTTATTTCTGATGTCCCTGTGACGCATTTACGTCGCGAGGTTCCATCTATGACCCCTTGTTCTGCGTTTCCTAGCTTTGAACAATGCTGCTCTACTTTGTCTGCCATGTTAATTTTCCTTTCAATCTTATACGTTGTTATCCTCTCTCTCCTTTCCTCTAGTGTCATAAGGTCCAGTTCTCTCAGTCTTCCCTCCCAGCTTTAGCCCTTCAAGTCAGGAACGAGTCTGGTTGCAAATCTCTGGATCTTTTCTAGTTTGTCCTTGTAATGTTTTCAGATACAAGTTCCATGCAGGGAATGCGTATTCAAGAGTGGGTGTCGCCTTCGTTGTATATAAGGCCCGGAAATTACCTTTATCCAGGTTTCTGAAGGACACAGGATGTTGGCCAGTATGCCATATGCCAACCCGTTCTCGCAAATTTAATAAGTCAATATTGACTTATTAAATATGTGCATAGGTGACATACTTAACATAATAGATACCCTTAAAAAGATTCATAGAAAACACCGACCTTACCTAACCTTGTTAGTATCTTAAGATAAGCATTTTATTGCTTCGTAATTACAATTATTACCTAACCTATAATAGGTATAGGTTAAGTAATAATTGTAATTACGAAGCAATAAGATGCTTATCTTAAGATACTAACAAGGTTAGGTAAGGTCGGTGTTTTCTATGAATCTTTTTAAGGGTATCTATTATGTTTAGTATATCACCTATGCACGTAGTTAATAAGTCAATATTGACTTTACGAATTTGCGAGAACGGGTTGCATATGCAGCTGTTGTTATTCTGCTAATGTTGGCTTCTGGCATAAGATTTAAAGTTATGTCCACTCTCAGGTCTTTCTCCTTTTTTTATTGAAGAATTTATCTTCCCTTCATTCTGTACTGTTGTACTGACCTTCGCACTGCTGCTCCAAACCTCATAATTTTGCATTTGGCTGGGTTAAACTCTAGCAGCCCTTTTTCAGACCACTTTTGGAGTATGTCCACATCTGTTTGCAATGCCTCACAATCTATTTCTGTCCTGACTCTTCTCATCCGTTTTGCATCATTTGTAAACATTGATACGAAGGAGCCAATTTCCTCTATCAGGTCATTGACAAACATCGGAAACAGTCGGGGACTTAGAACCAACACTTGTTGCACTCCATTCATAACCTCTCTCTCAACCCTGATGTTTGTGCCCTCACTGTAACCCTTTGCTTCCTTCCTGAGAGATACTCTCTTATCCACCTTAGGACTCTTCCCGATACACCAGCCTGTTTTTTTAATTTGACTAGGAGTCTTTCATGCAGGACCGTATCAAATTCTTTCTGACAGTCGAGGAATATGCAGTCTGCCCATCCTTCTCTCTCTCTCTTGTTTGATTTCTGCCATTTTGTTTTAAAACTACAGCACGTTTGTCAAGCAGGATTTCCTTTTACTAAATCCGTGCTGGTGCCTTGAGACGAAGTTCATCTGTTCTAAATGTTCTTCTCACCTGCTTCAGATCAGTCTCTCTAGTAACTTGCAGGGGGAATACTTGTTAGGAATACGGGTTTGTAGTTTAACGATTTCTGTCTTACCACTTTCTTGTAGTTTGACACCATGTTAGCCTTTTCCCAGCAGTCAAGAAGTTATCCCGTTTCTAGAGAGGAATTCAATATTATGGCAAGCGGGCTGCACAATGCTTCAGCTGCCTCTTTTAGTATCCATGGCGATATTTTGTCTGGTTCCTCGACTTTTGTCAAATCCAGTTCCTGCAGTTGCTTCTTGACTTCTTCTGGCGATTCTCTTATTTCAGTGAAGCTTTCCTGTAGAACTGCCTGTTTGGTTTGGGTTCTAAACTCTGGTGGCAAATCAGGTTCTTAAATACTTCCTGAAAGCTTTTGTTAAGTACCTCACATACCTTCCGTGTATCCTCCTTCATTCTTCACTTTTATGTCTGATAACTTGATCATTCACAGTCATCTTCCTCCTGATATGACTATCGAACAGTTTTGTCTGAGTTTTATCCTTGTATGCAATGTCATTCTCATAATGTTCCTGTGCCACTTTCTCTGTATTCATTTCTGGACATTTGTATGCATTACAATTTCCTTCAGTTCTATGTTCTCTATTGTTCTTCCATTCCATTTTGCTTATTTTTCCTTCCAGACACTGCCTGTTGAACCATGGGCTAATGCTCGTCTTGCTTCCCTGAACCCTTAGTGGTTATCTTGAGATCTTGAGATGATTTCGGGGCTTTTTAGTGTCCCCGCGGCCCGGTCCTCGACCAGGCCTCCACCCCCAGGAAGCAGCCCGTGACAGCTGACTAACACCCAGGTACCTATTTTACTGCTAGGTAACAGGGGCATAGGGTGAAAGAAACTCTGCCTATTGTTTCTCGCCGGCGCCTGGGATCGAACCCAGGACCACAGGATCACAAGTCCAGCGTGCTGTCCGCTCGGCCGACCTGGCTCCCCTACCGGAGCCTACTGGTGGTATAAGTTTCCCTTTAGCTTCTTTGAGTTTGTTACGTAGTCCATCATGTCCTGTGTTGATTTTGCCCAAAGTTCTCTTCACCATTCAAACCCCCTTCAGGAATTCTCTGACCTTCTGATATTCCCATCTTCTGCATGCTAGTCTTACACCCTTCTCCTGGTTACATCCTTCTCTGGTATTCATTGTCACTATTTTTTCAAAGACAAAAATACAGTAGTCACTGGTTCCGATTGGCATTGGTCCCGATTGGCATGGTCAATGTTTTCAATATCTCGTGTCAATCTGTGTGAAGAATAGGACTAGCCTAGCTAGCTGGCCACCACCCTTTCTCTCTTTGACAAGTTGCAATAGGAAGATCCTCTCTACTGTTACTACAAGTTTTGCACTTGGGGTGGACGGTAGAGCGAACGGCCTTGCTTCGTGCAGGTCGGCGTTCAATCCCCGACCGTCCAAGTGGTTAGGCACCATTTCTCCCCCCCCCCCCCCCCCCGTCCCATCCCAATCCTTGCCTTGACTCCTTCAAAGTGCTATATTAGTCGTAATAGCTTGGTTCTTTCCTCATGATAATTCCCTCTCCATGTCTCATCCCTTCCTCTTGGGTCCATCGTTTTCCAGTCGATTTGACCATGACTGAACTCTCCTATTACTAAGAGTTTAGCAGACGATGAGTCACAATAACGTGACATCAAGATATGAGAACTAACCACACGCCAGATGATGAGACGACGACGTTTAGGTCCGTCCTGAACCATTATCAGGTGATTGTGATAGAAGCGAGGGTGGCACGGACATTCATTAAGGCAAGAGAGGTGAGGAGCAGGAAGGAGGACATTCCTAGAAGAAGGTAACAATCAGAGAAAAGAACGCATGAGATAGGGTGTACGGGTGATGGGTGATACGGAGTAAGATGTGGGTAATAATGGGGTTTAGGAATGGGGACGTACGGATATGAGAAAGAAAACGGAAAAAAATAGAAAGGGGGGTAGGCTTGAGTCAGGGTCACGTTTGTTAGAAAGGTTAGAACATTTGAATATATACTGTGAAAGGTAAGAGTCAACAGCAATAAAGCCAGGTTACAGGTTCATGTTGGGAATGTTGTGTATCAGAGCATATTCGACAAGACGGCGTCTGTGAAGAGTAGTCAGGAGAGACTATTTTAGACGAAGACCAAACAATAGGATGATTAGAGTCCCTAACATGACAGAAGAGAGCATTGATTGTGTCTGCTGTCTTAACACTTATTTTGTGTTCCTTAAGTCTTCCATTTAGTGTATGGCCAGTTTAACCAAAGTATTGGAGAGAATAAGAAAAACAGGAAACAGAGTAGACACCAGCGGCATTAGAATCAGGAGGAGCAGTGTGAACTAGATTGCTACGAAGTGTGTCAGTTTGTCGAAAAGCGAGCTTTATGTCTAGAGGACGAAGGGTATAAGTGAGAGTTTTGAGTTCAG
>NC_091206.1:21658988-21821488 GCF_040958095.1 Procambarus clarkii
TGACCCAGGCATTACAAGTTTGAACATGATAGGTTGAGTTAAGTAGGTTTAAGATAAATGTCCAATAACGACAGAGTTCTAAGAACATAGATGTCAACATGGTTCTTACTCTAATATTAGAGGCTAGGTTAAGGCTGGTCTGGTTGTGCTGGTTTAAGGAAAATGTTCAATAACATATTTCTAAGAATACAGTTGCAAAAAAATGAGCTAGTATTACTATTAAAATATAATTATTTGTTAGTATTTATTTATTATATAAAATATAATATTATAAATATTAGCTGGTATTAGTATAAAACCCTGGTATTAGAGGCTAGGTCCGGGCTGGTTCAGATGATGTCCACAAACAACACTTTCCTAAAAATATAATTGGAATGGATGGATTTTTAATTATTGGTAATTATAAATAACAGTACTTTGTAGGAATATATTGTAACATGTTTTAACTTAACAGTGAAATATTGTAATATTTTGGCTGGGATATACAAGGTCCTATGGGTAAATGAGGTAGGTTGTGCGGGAGAAAATATATATATTATACTCTGAAAATATAAATTATTCTCTTTAGATTTGAAATAAAACATATATGTACAACATTAAGAGGGAGTGTCAAACCAGGTTAGTGTCATTAAATAAATGATTGTGCCTCTAGATATTGGAAACATATAGTGTATCCTGGGAGAGGGGGTATGAAGAATAGGTTATGAGGAGATGGAATGACCAAAAACAGTTTTTAACGAATTCTTTGTAAGAAAAAATCTTCTTTCCTACGATTTCATATCAAAAAGTAATATATAGACTAATGAAAAGCTGTTTGAGCTCTTAATATACTTTTCCATCTGCATTAGTTGTTTGAAAGTGTATACTATATATCATACTATATACAAAATATACTATATTATATATTATACAATATCATATATTATGCAATATTATATATTATACAATATTATATATTATACAAATCTATATATTATTCTATATATACAAAATATAGTATAATATTGTAGGGTCTCATCATAATGCGGGAGTTTATATATATATATATATATATATATATATATATATATATATATATATATATATATATATATATATATATATATATATATATATATATATATATATATATATGTATATATATCATGAATGGTTGGCCTAAAATTGTGATTTTCTTATAATTATGAAAAAAATAATCGTTCAACAATTAACGGTAACAAGTGGAGATGTTGAACAATGAATACGATGTATAGGAATTTACTGGTTAATGGAATTTAATGGTTGTTTGAATTTTTTGAAAAATGAGAGTAGGAAATAGTAAATAGATAGAATGTAACAGCTCTAATAGAGTTGAATGGCACTGAGAGCTGGTGTAAAATGTGTATAGAGAGGCATATAAATATGTATATATATTATAATATATATATATATATTATATATATATATTATATATACACATATGTATAAATAAACAGAAACAGCTCTAACATAAATTCAGTTTCATTTGTGTTATGATTAGAATAAATTTGGATGGGACAGGAAAAATTTTGTTAAATTTCGTTGGATTTTACTTAAATTAGGATAAATCAGATTAAATGTGGATGGGATAGGTTAAATTTAGGAAAATTTAGGAAAAATTTGCTTTGGTTGTGCTATGTTAGGTTTGGTTTAGTTAGGTTAGGTTAGGTTTGATCATTATTATTCAAAATAATTAAAATTTAACTTTTCTAATAGTTCGGACAGAATAATTTGACAATTGGATGTATGGAAATAGCAAATAATATTACTTTCGACAGAATATAGTGTAGCATATTTCACTTATATAGTGAGATTTTGCAATGGTGGGATGTGGAAGATGTGAGTGCCAAATATGCTTGTTTGTTCAAGAAATAGTGTAAATTATTCTATTTGAATCTGAAATTTAGTTGGACGGATGAACTATGATAAAAGCAAATATGTGACACATTGAGAGAATGATGTATGGAGTATACACATTGGAGTATGATAAAGTGACTAAGTATGAATCTGTACATATATGTGTGTTTGAGTTATGGGTGTTTGCAGTTTCTATAAATGTGACTGTGTGAAAGTACGTTTGATCTGTTCAAGTATGCATGTGTTTTGTATAATAGTAATGTACATTTTTGTGAGTTTATGCGAGTGTGTGTATGTGCGTTTTGGGAAAATATGCGACTTTTGTGCAAGTTTGTATGTTGTGATTTGTGAAAATGTATTTTTGGTCCTGTGATTTTTGTGTAAGTGCATTTGATTTGTGAAAATGTGCATGTTATTTGTGAAATTTTGTTATTTTGTGAAAATTTTGTGTCTTGGGAAAATTTTGTGTTTTGTGAAAATGTGACTTTGTGTGTGTGTGCTTAATTTGTACAAGTACGTATGCTTTTTGAGAAGGTTTCCTTGAGGGGCTTAGTGTCCTCGCGGCTCGGTTCTCCACCAGGCCTCCTTTTCTTGGTACAGACCCCCCAGGATGCAGCTCCTAGGTGAATAGTCGCATCAGGGTGAAAGAAACTGCCCATTTGTTTCGGTACACACCCCCATTTGTTTCGAATCCCGTGCGCTGTCCACTCAGCTGTTAGGCCCCTATTTCAGTTATGTATTTTGAACATTTATACCGGCTACATTATTACATCAGGTGATAAATGTTTTTCCTGTTTTAATAATTAGTGCACACATACTAATGTCTTTCATGCACCATTAAGAAGCTGCTAATTACCCAAACTTGATCAAGATCCTATTGTGATGTATTCTCTTAAACTTATGAAATATAATACAGGGTACAATATACCAATATTAATTCTTAAATACAAAAACAAGTACAGTACCATTCTTTATAAAAATGTACAAAATAATGTACTGTACTATACTCCATTACAAAGAAAACGCCATGTAAGTGTTGCTTACCTTTAATACCGTAAGCCACTGATATAAATATTTTCCTCTTAAATTTAAAAACTGTGCATGCTGTACTGTATAATTTTGTGTACCGTATCACTGTACTGTACCATACCTTATTGTATTGTACTTCTAAAATTCAAACATGTTCCCTTCATCACCATCATCCTGGGAGCAGTGTTCATCGACATCAATTCTTGGAAAAGTAATTTACATGCATAGGGAAGACGCACCTGGGATATTCGAGTTTTATTGCGGCATCCCTTACATTCAAAGGTATTGTTGCGTAAAGTAGCAATAGCTATAAGACCACTCAAGTTGCACGCATGAACAGAATATGGGTCGCTGACTTCAAACAAACGATCACGGAGAAACTGTGCGGCGCCATGAGCAATCTGGCAATCTCGTTCCATCTCACTGAATCGCAAACCACCTTCCCTTGCACGACCTTCCATAGGCTGCCTAACCAGGATCTGCACAGGTCCTCTTGCACGGGAATGGATTTTATCATCTACCATATGCTTTAAACGTTGATAATACGTAGTAGTCAGGAAACTCCGAGCATTCATCTTCCGTCCAGTGTGACCACAATACATAATGTCAGTGCCTCTTAAGTGGTAGCCATACTTTTGTAACAAATTGGAGGTTTTCGGTACATTCACGGTATCACTGAAGGGCGTAGCATCACCAATTTCACCCTTGTTGGCACCAAGCTTTTGCATTTTAAGAGAATTGTTACTTTTTGTGCCGAATGTTTGATTATGTGTAAGTATATTAAGTTCTGTATTTTGAGTGTCGAGTGAGCAGTTTTGCGAATGAGTTTGTGTGATTTTTGAATGTGGTGCAACATTTTGTTGCACCATTTTTGAATAATAGTGCAACATTATTACATTTTAGTGCAGCTTTTATCTCATTTTTAGCTGAGTTTAATTTAATTTTAAATTTAGATTTAAATTTTAAATTTAAAGTTTAAATTTAAATAGAATTTAAAAAAACTTTAAATTTAAATAGCAAACTTTATTTCAATGTGACAAAAATAATCAACACCCTGACTGGGGGTGATTGGACCTGTGGCCTGAGAGGTGACCACCAAGTCCAGCTGTGCTGCCAGATGCATGATCCTTGTGAAATTATGGGTCCAACATTTGGGCAGCTGTTTTGGCTGAACTTAGTAACAGCACTACTAATCTGATGTGAGTATAAACATATATATGTGTGGCACGCTGGGAGATTATAAGGTAACACGAAGGATTAAGACGGATTAAGGATTAAGAGGCGGACAGAAAGAGGCTTTAGGATGACCTGGACAGACTGAAGGAATGGTCCACCAAATGGCTAATAGAGTTTAACTTCAGCAAGTGCAAAGTAATGAAGACAGGCGAATTGGGCAGGAGGCCAAACACAAAGTACCAGCTGGGAGAGGAGATCCTTCAGGATCTCCTCTCGCAAGAGAGAGAGAAAGATCTTGCGAGAAAGATCTCGCAAGAGAGAGAGAAAGATCTGGGGGTTGATATCACGCCAGACCTGTCCCCTGAAACATCGAAAGGACAACATCAACGGCATATGCAAGGCTGGCAAACATAAGAACTGCCTTCAGAAACTTGTGTAAGGAATCATTCAGAACATTGTATACCTCATATGTCAGCCCAATACTGGAGTATGCGGCTCCAGTAGGGAGTTCACATCTAGTCAAACACAAAACAAAGTTAGAAAAGTTTCAGATGTGAGTCATCGGGCTAGTCCTCGAGCTGAGAGGTATGAGCAACGAAAAACGATTACTGGAACTAAACCTGACGACACTGGAAGACAGAAGAGTTAGGAAAAACATGATCACTGCCGATAAATTTCTCAGAGGAATTGACAGGGTAGATAAAGATAAACTGTTTAGCTTGGGGTGGGACACGAACAAGTGGACACAGGTAAAAACTGAGTACACAAAGGAGCCAGGGTAATGGCTCTCCTAAAGCTCCTCCGCTTCCGAAAGCAGAGGAGCTTTCTATCAGGGTGACAGAAACTCTACCGATTTGTTTCCGCCATAGCCTGGGATCGATCCCCGAGCCTTAGGATTACGAATCCCGAGCGATGTCCACTCTGCCGTTAGGCCCCAGGCCCCGTGTGTGTATGGATACGTGAGTATGGATCTGTGTATTCACCTAGTTGGATTCACCTACTTGTGCTTGCGGGGGTTGAGCTTTGCTCTTTCGGCCCACCTTTCAACTGTCAATCAACTGTTACTAACTACTAATTTTTATTTCCACCCCCCCCCCACCACACACACAGGATGCAGCTCCGTAACAGTTGTCTAACTCCCAGGTGCCTATTTACTGCTAGGCAACAGAAGAATCAGGGTGAAAGAAAATTTGACCATTTATTTCTACCCGGTCCGGGAATCGAACCCGGGCCACAAGATTACGATTCCTGCGCACTGTCCAGTCAGCTACCAGACCCCTGTGTGCGTACTCACCTAATTGTGCTTGCGGGGGTTGAGCTCTGGCTCTTTGGTCCCGCCTCTCAACCGTCAATCAACAGGTGTACAGATTCCTGAGCCTATTGGGCTCTGTCATATCTACACTTGAAACTGTGTATGGAGTCAGCCTCCACCACATCACTTCCTAACATGTTATCATACATACAGATTCGAGAACCGCCATTGAAACCTTGCAACAAGAACACATATGTGATAACATACATCTGATCACAAATGTCTTATCATTCATGCAAACACTCAAACGACAAGGCCGATGGGTACTTATCAACTGGGTGCCAAGTCATGTGAGAATAATAGGAAATGACATTGCAGACGAAGCTGCAAAACTTGCTACTAAGAGGAGAAATGTAGACATTTACATACCACAGAGTCTATCACAGATTAAGAAAGTAATTAGAAACACAGCAATGCAAAAGATGTACAGTGACCACAACACAGCAGTTGCAACATCAGGATCTGCGGGTTGGTACAAGAATTCAACCAACTACGAACCACTTAGTTTGATGAAAGGGAACAGTAGAACAACAGAAGTGCATTTACATTGCATCAGGCTTGGATACCCATGTGCATGGGAAATAGGCTTACAGGTTCCGGAAGATGAGAGGAAATGTCAGCACTGTGGAGAAATGCCCGATAGACCACTGGAACATTATCTAACACAGTGCACAGTTACAAACCCATTAAGATTTCAACTTAGATTCAACAGAGCAGAAGAAGTTGTTAAACACATATGGCAAAATCTTACTGAAGCGACCATAAATAAATAAAATAAATACTCATACTCCGCCCAAGTAAAACAGAAGCAAGACACACTTAGTGGGCCAGCCAGAGGCTTAAGGCCCCCTCAGGAATATCCCTGCAAAAACAGAAAAAAAAACTTCCTAATGCATTCCATTTGTCAACCACTCTGACACTAAAAAAGTTCTTTCTAATATCTTTGTGGCTCATTTGGGCGCTCAGTTTCCACCTGTGTCCCCTTGTGCGTGTGCCCCTTGTGTTAAATAGCCTGTCTTTATCTACCCTATAAATTTCCTTGAGAATCTTGAATGTGGTGATCATGTCCCCCTTAACTCTTCTGTCTTCCAACGAAGTGAGGTTTAATTTCCGTAGTCTCTCCTCGTAGCTCATACCTCTCAGCTCGGGTACTAGTCTGGTGGCACACCCCTGAACCTTTTCCAGTTTGGTCTTATCCTTGACTAGATATGGACTTCATGCTGGGGCTGCATACTCCAGGATTGGCCTAACATATGTGGTAAACAAAGTTCTGAATGATTCCTTACACAAGTTTCTGAATGCCGTTCATATGTTGGCCAGCCTGGCATATGCCGCTGATGTTATCCTCTTGATATGTGCTGCAGGAGACAGGTCTGGCGTGATATCAACTCCCAAGTCTTTTTCTTTCTCTGACTCCTGAAGAATTTCCTCTCCCAGATAATACCTTGTATTTGGCCTCCTGCTCCCTGCACCTATCTTCATTATATTACATTTGGTTGGGTTAAACTCTAACAACCACTTGTTCGACCATTCCTGCAGTTTGTCTAGGTCTTCTTGAAGCCTCAAACAGTCCTCTTCTGTCTTAATCCTTCTCATAATTTTGGCATCGTCCGCAAACATTGAGAGAAACGAATCTATACCCTTCGGGAGATCATTTATACATATCAGAAACAAGATAGGACCGAGTACAAACCCCTGTGGGACTCCACTGGTGACTTCACGCCAATCTGAGGTCTCACTCCTCACCGTAACTCTCTGCTTCCTATTGCTTAGGTACTCCCTTATCCACTGGAGCTCCTTCCCAGGTACACCTGCCTGTCTCTCCAGCTTATGTATCAGCCTCTTATGCGGTACTGTGTCAAAGGCTTTCCGACAATCCAAGAAAATGCAGTCCGCCCAGCCTTCTCTTTCTTGCTGAATCTTTGTCACTTGGTCGTAGAATTCTATTAAGCCAGTCAGGCAAGATTTACCCTCCCTGAACCCATGTTGGCGATTTGTCACGGAGTCCCTTCTCTCCAGATGTGTTACTAGGTATCTTCTTCATCACCTTGCATGGTATACAAGTCAAGGACACTGGCCTGTAGTTCAGTGCCTCTTGCCTGTCACCCTTTTTGTATATTTGGACCACATTCGCCGTCTTCCATATTTCTAGTACGTCTCCCATCTCCAGTGACTTACTATACACTATGGAAAGTGGCAAGCAAAGTGCCTCTGCACACTCTTTCAGTACCCATGGCGAGATCCCGTCTGGACCACCAGCCTTTCTAACATCCAGATCCAGCAGGTGTCTCTTGACCTCCTCTCTCGTAATTTTGAACTCTTCCAAGGCCGCCTGGTTTACCTCCCTTTCTCCTAGCACAGTGACCTCACCTTGTTCTATTGTGAAGACCTCCTAGAACCTCTTGTTGAGTTCTTCACACACCTCTTTGTCATTCTCTGTATACCTGTCCTCGCATGTTATAAGTTTCAATACCTGTTCTTTCACTGTTGTTTTCCTTCTGGTGTGACTTTGGAGTAGCTTTGGTTCGGTCTTGGCTTTCTTTGCTATATCATTTTCATAACTTTTCTCTGCTTCTCTTCTCACCCTGACGTACTCATTCCTGGTTCTCTGGTATCTCTGTCTGCTTTCTGGTGTTCTGTTATTCCGGAAGTTCCTCCACGCCCTTTTGTTCAGTTTCTTCGCTTCCATACATGCCCTATTATACCATGGATTCTTCTGTTGCTTCTCGGATTTTTCCCTTTGGGCCGGGATGAGCCTGTTTACTGCCTCCTGACACTTTTGGATAACATAGTCCATCATATCTTGTACAGACTTATCTCTGAGGTCTGTGTCCCAAGGTATTTCCCTCAGGAAACTTCTCATCTCTTCATAATTCCCCTTTCGGTATGCCAGCCTTTTGCTTCAGCCTTTTGTTTCCTAGTTCTTTTTGGGGGGAGATAATTCCTTGCTTTACCAGGTACTCAAAGTTCAATAGACTGTGATCACTCATTCCCAAGGGCGCTTCCATCTTAACTTCCCTTATATCCCACTCATTTAGGGTAAATATAAAATCAAGCACTGCTGGTTAATCTTCTCCTCTCATTCTTGTTGGATCCTTGATGTGCTGGCTTAGAATGTTTCTTGTTGCCACGTCCAGCAGCTTTGCTCTCCATATTTCTGGTCCTCCATGCGGGTCTCTGTTCTCCCAATCTATCTTCCCATGGTTGAAGTCTCTCATAATTAGTAGTCCAGATCCATTCCTGCTAACAACAGAAGCTGCTCTCTCTATTATGTTAATGGTGGCCATGTAGTTTCTATCATATTCCTGTCTGGGTCTTCTGTCATTTGGTGGTGGATTATATATGACTATCGGCCGAGCGGACAGCACGCTGGACTTGTGATCCTGTGGTCCTGGGTTCGATCCCAGGTGCCGGCGAGAAACAATGGGCAGAGTTTCTTTCACCCTATGCCCCTGTTACCTAGCAGTAAAATAGGTACCTGGGTGTTAGTCAGCTGTCACGAGCTGCTTCCTGGGGGTGGAGGCCTGGTCGAGGACAGGGCCACGGGGACACTAAAAAGCCCCGAAATTATCTCAAGATAACCTCAAGATAACGACTATAATTTTTTGCCCTCCAGTTGTTATGGTACCTGCTATATAGTCACTGAAACCTTCACAGCCCTAAATAACCATCTCAAAATCCCAGCCATTTCTTACCAGCAGAGCTACATCACCACCACCTCTTCCTTCCCTCTCTTTCCTCATAACATAATAGTCCTGTGGGAACACTGCATTTGTTATCATTTTCGTTAGCTTTGTTTCTGTGAGGGCTATTATGTCTGGGTTTTCCTCTAGTACCCATTCTCCAAACTCATTTGCTGTATTTGTAATTCCATCTATGTTAGTGTACTTTGCCTTGAGGCTTATTTTCTTCTATTCCTTATCAAATCGCCTCCTTGGTGAGTGTTCTGCTGGTGGGGGAGGCTGTTCCATGGGTATGAGGATCTGTGAGGTGGATAACAGGGTCTCAGAGGATACTGGGATGAGGGGCAGGGGATCCAATGAAGGGGAAGGGACAGGGACGGTATGGGGTGAAAAAGGAGAGAGGACAGGAAGGAAAGGAGGGACTTGGCAGGAGGAGGGGAGGGGCAGAAGGAGTGTGTGTGTGTAACTCACCTACCTATTTGTACTCACATATTTGTGCTTGTGGGGGTTGAGAGTTGGCTCTTTGGTCCCGCCTCTTAACTGTCAATCAACTGGTGTACAGATTCCTGAGTCTACTGGGCTCTATCAAATCTACATTTGAAACTGTGTATGGAGTCAGCCTCCACCACATCACTGCCTAATTCATTCCATCCGTTAAGCTACTCTGACACTGAAAAAGTTCCTTCTAACGTCTCTGTGGCTCATGTGGGTACTCAGTTTCCACCTGTGTCCCCTTGTTCGCGTCCCACCAGTGTTGAATAGTTTATCCTTGTTTACAAGGTCATATCTCCTGAGGATTTTGTAGGTTGTGATCATGTCTCCCTTTACTCTTCTGTCTTCCAGTGTCGTAAGGTGCATTTCCCGCAGCCTTTCCTCGTAACTCATGCCTCTTAGTTCTGGGACTAGTCTAGTCGCATACCTTTGGACTTTTTCCAGCTTCGTCTTGTGCTTGACAAGGTACGGGCTCCATGCTGGGGCCGCATACTCCAGGATTGGTCTTACATATGTGGTGTACAAGATTCTGAATGATTCCTTACACAGGTTCCTGAACGCTGTTCTGATGTTAGCCAGCCTCGCATATGCCGCAGACGTTATTCTTTTTATGTGGGCTTCAGGAGACAGGTTTGGTGTGATATCAACTCCTAGATCTTTCTCTCTGTTCATTTCATTAAGTACTTCATCTCCTATTCTGTATCATGTGTTTGGCCTCTTATTTCCACTGCCTAGTTTCATTACTTTGCATTTACTCGGGTTGAACTTCAACAGCCATTTGTTGGACCATTCACTCAGTCTGTCTAGGTCATCTTGTAGCCTCCTACTATCGTCCTCAGTTTTTATCCTCCTCATTATTTTTGCATCATCGGCAAACATTGAGAAAAACGATTCTATACCCTCTGGAAGATCATTTACATATATCAGAATCAATATAGGTCCAAGGACTGACCCCTGCGGTACTCCACTCGTAACGTCTCGCCAATCTGAGACCTCACCCCTCACACTGACTCGTTGTCTCCTGTTACTTAGGTACTCCTGTATCCAACGGAGTACCTTCCCTTTCACTCCAGCCTGCATCTCCAGTTTTTTCACTAGCCTCTTGTGTGGCACTGTATCAAAGGCTTTCTGACAATCCAAAAATATGCAGTCTGCCCACCCTTCTCTTTCTTGCCTTATTTTTGTTGCCTGGTCGTAGAATTCAAGTAACCCTGTGAGGCAGGACCTGCCATCCCTGAATCCATGTTGATGCTGTGTTGCAAAGTTCTTTCGCTCCAGGTGCTCCACTAGCTTTCTTCGCACAATCTTCTCCATCATCTTGCATGGTATGCAGGTTAGGGACACTGGCCTGTAATTCAGTGCCTCCTGTCTATCCCCTTTCTTGTATATCGAGACGACGTTAGCTTCTTTCCAAATTTCTGGTAGTTCCCCTGTTGCCAGTGATTTGTTATACACCATGGAGAGCGGGAGGCACAGTTCTTCTGCTCCTTCCTTTAGTATCCAAGGGGAGATTCCATCTGGGCCTATAGCCTTTGTCACATCCAATTCTAGTAAACACTTCCTTACTTCCCCGCTGTGTGTGTGTGTGTGTGTGTGTGTGTGTGTGTGTGTGTGTGTGGATCTGTGAGTATGGATCAGTGAGTGTGGATATGTGAGTATGGATCTGTGAGTGTGGATCTGTGAGTATGGATCTGTGAGTGTGAATCTGTGAGTGTGGATCTGTGAGTGTAGATCTGTGAGTAAGGTTCAGTGAGTGTGGATCTGAACTCACCTAATTGTGCTTGCGGGGGTTGAGCTTTGGCTCTTTGGTCCCGCCTCTCAACTGTCAATCAACTGGTGAACAGATTCCTGAGCCTACTGGGCTCTATCACATCTACATTTGAAACTGTGTATGGAGTCAGCCTCCACCACATCACTTCCTAGTGCATTCCATTTATTAACTACTCTGACACTGAAAAAATTCTTTCTAACGTCTCTGAGTATGTGAGTATGGATCTGTGAGTATGGATCTGTGAGTGTGGATCTGTGAGAATAGATCTATGAGAGTGGATCTGTAAGTATGGATCTGTGAGTGTGGATCTGTACTCACCTAATTGTACTCACCTAATTGTGCTTGCGGGGGTTGAGCTTTGGCTCTTTGGTCCCGCCTCTCAACTGTCAATCAACTGGTGTACAGATTCCTGAGCCTACTGGGCTCTATCATATCTACATTTGAAACTGTGTATGGAGTCAGCCTCCACCACATCACTTCCTAGTGCATTCCATTTATTAACTACCCTGACACTGAAAAAATTCTTTCTAACGTCTCTGTGGCTCATCTGGGTACTAAGTTTCTACCTGTGTCCCCTTGTTCGTGTCCCACCCGTGCTGAAGAGTTTGTCTTTGTCCACCCTGTCAATTCCCCTGAGAATTTTGTAGGTGGTTATCATGTCTCCCCTTACTCTTCTGTTTTCCAGGGATGTGAGGTTCAGCTCCTTTAGCCTTTCCTCGTAGCTCAATCCTCTCAGTTCCGGGACGAGCCTGGTGGCATACCGCTGAATCTTCTCTAACTTTGTCTTGTGTTTAACTAGGTATGGACTCCAGGCTGGAGCTGCATACTCCAGGATTGGTCTTACATAAGTGGTATACAGGGTTCTGAAAGATTCCTTACACAAGTTTCTGAAGGCAGTTCTTATGTTGGCCAGTCTAGCATATGCCGCTGATGATATTCTTTTGATGTGGGCCTCTGGGGACAGGTTCGGTGTGATATCAACCCCCAGATCCTTCTCTCTATTTGATTCTTGCAGGATTTCCCCTCCCAGATGATACCTTGTGTTCAGCCTCCTGCTCCCTTCGCCTAATTTCATCACCTTACACTTTCCAGAGTTGAACTTCAGCAGCCATTTTCTAGACCATTCCTCCAGTTTATCCAGGTCATCCTGTAGTCTCTGTCTATCTTCATCCGTCTTGATTCTTCTCATAATTTTTGCATCATCAGCAAACATCGAGAGGAATGAGTCTATACCCTCTGGAAGATCGTTCACATATATTAGAAACATGGATGGGTCCAAGTACTGAGCCCTGTGGGACTCCGCTGGTGACATCTCGCCACTCTGATGTCTTCCCCCTCACCGTTACTCGCTGTTTCCTGTTGCTTAAGTACTCCCTTATCCACTGGAGCACCTTCCCTTTTACTCCTGCCTGTTGCTCCAACTTTTTTAACAGCCTTTTATGGGGTACTGTGTCAAATGCTTTTTGGCAATCCAGGAAAATGCAGTCGGCCCACCCTTCTCTTTCCTGCCTAATTTTCGTTGCCTGGTCATAAAATTCTATTAAACCTGTGAGGCACGATTTACTCTGACTACCCTACTCACGATCTGTGAGTAGGGATCTGTGAGTGTGGATCTGTGAGTATGGATCTGTGAGTGTGGATCTATAAGTGTGGATCTGTGAGTGTAGATCTGTGAGTATGGATCTGTTAGTATGGATCTGTGAGTATGGATCTGTGAGTATGGATCTGTGAGTATGGATCTGTGAGTGTGGATCTGTGAGTAGGGATCTGTGAGTGTAGATCTGTGAGTATGGATCTGTGAGTGTGGATCTTTGAGTAGGGATCTGTGAGTGTAGATCTGTGAGTATGGATCTGTGAGTATGGATCTGTGAGTATGGATCTGTGAGTATGGATCTGTGAGTAGTGGATCTGTGAGTGTGGATCTGTGAGTGTGGATCTGAGAGTGTGGATCTGTGAGTGTGGATCTGTGAGTGTGGATCTGTGAGTGTGGATCTGAGAGTGTGGATCTGTGAGTGTGGATCTGTGAGTGAGGATCTGTGAGTGTGGACCTGAGAGTGTGGATCTGTGAGTGTGGATCTGTAAGTGTGGATCTGAGAGTGTGGATCTGTGAGTGTGGATCTGTGAGTGCTGATCTGTGAGTGTGGATCTGTGACCATGGCTGAGAGAGGTGTAGTGTCAGCGCGTCCCGTGTGTGAAGACCAAGGAGGAGGAGGAGGAGCCACTATACCGTGCTGGGAGGGAAGGACAAACTAATAAAGAGAAGTCAAGATGTTCACTCCTGGTGAAGAAGAAGAAGAGATCAAACACGAGATCCCTCAGAAGACGCCGGGGAGAGGAAACTTAATATCTGCCGAGATCTTGGTTAGGCAATCTTCTTGAGGTTTTCTTGAGATGATATCAGGGATAAGTGTCCAAGCGGCCCGGTCCTCGACCAACTGGCCTCCTTTTTTTATTTTTTTGCTACACATCCCCAGGAAGCAATCCGTAGCAGCTGTCCAACTCGCAGGTACCTTATACCTTACAGACCGGGAAGCTGCCAGGTGTGCTCCAGCTGGTGGGTTATTATACGGGAAGCTGCCAGAAATATTATCAAGAGAATATTTGGCATTAACTGGACGAGGACGAAAGTAAAGTGCATTAATAATTCATTAATACAACACTCAAAGCCTCCACATATAAATGTGCACAAAGAAACTTCAAACGCCATTTTACCTAAAAATTTCCAGATTGAGTTTTGAATGTGTCTTTGTCGGTTTGTAACTCTGCGTATAGAAGCAACACACACACACACACTTGCGTGCATAATATATACACCCCCAGGATCAGCCCAAAGCAGCTGTCTAACTCCCTGACGATCTAACTTCTGGAGCGAGGTCGCCAGAAGCTAAATTCCGGAGTCCTGGTTAGCAAGCGTCCTCGCTAGCTGGCGGGAAACAGTTGGCGACTCCCTCGTTGTCTTGATAGCAACTAGTGGCATGCTGTTCCTCACTTCTTGCAGTAATCGTCCTTGAAGACTTAGCTCTTCGTCCCTGCTCTCATAGGCAGGTCCATCTATACGCCACAACGGTTCTTTTGCTGGTAAAGTAGCACTTATGGAGACTAAGGGAGGTACCTGTGGGTCCCTGACACTGCTTCACTAGAAGAGTTACATTCCAGCTGCCGGTGTCGGAAAACCCAACACCATTTACTAATATTCAATACAATATGCAGATAATATTGCTGCGGTTTGTAATAACAAATTAACCCTAGAAATAGTGTTTATTCCCACAGAAGATGTGGCAGTGGAATTTGCTTCTCATAGAAAATTAGATTTCCTCTAGTGGAAAACGGGACATCGTTGCCACATCGCTATTAATTTCACCAGCTAATTCTGTTGGGAATTATTCTTAAAACAGCAATCTTTGGACTGTTAATATCATAAAAAACATCTCTGTTGAATTAACTGAAATATTAGTAACAAAATGGGGGAAGTGTGACCTTTCTACCACTTCTTGTTGACATCTGAACAAGATAGCCAGGGCGTCAGTGAAGGAGGGCCTGGTGTCAGCCAATGTTAATTTAACAAGTTGCTGGAACAAATTTAGCTCTTAGAATTCTCCCTTGGGTACTCCCTTGGAGTACCCAAGGATAAGGAGATAACGGAAGTAAAGTGCTTTTGTTATCGACACGGAACTACGCCTAATATAAAGGAAGTGTATTACCGAAACCCATTTTATTATCTTTACATTCTGGCCAGTTATGTAAGGTTTATATAGGGCGAACCGCTTAGCACACGAGACAGCGACCAACCCATGGTGAGCAATATTCTCATCTCTTTATTTAAATTACCAATACTTCCTCTGATATAGCTGTCATATATTAGAAGTACTGCTATTATTTGTAAGTACCCTTTGACACGAACAGAAAAGGAACAAGAATTAACACTAGTAACCTTGTATTCCAGTACATGAGTTGGAGGCCTGCCACACCCACAGTGTTTCCACTGGTTTATTCATCCGTGTTCATACTGATTGTCTAAGATATAACAATAAGATAAGGAATAAGATAAGGCCTCTCCATTTTAGTTAATATATATATGTAGTGTAATACTGTAGTGAAGGTCTACTAATCGATAATTTTGATTAACTTCATATAAACCATAAACCCCCATAATGTGTAGGGTAAAGATTGGTGGGAATTTTAAGAAATGCAGTCCACTTTAAATCATTATACAATTTGTAACGAAAAATATAAATTAACGTAAAATATAAATTACTTTATAAATTCATATACATTAAATAAATATAAATCTCCCTGGTTAATTCCCTGCCGACGACTGCAGGGAACCAGTGGGTGCACGAGGACCTCTCTGCAATACTGTGTCAATGCAAACAGTGTAACTTTATTCATAATGATGTGCTGCCCGAAATCTTAACGAAGTATCCAAAATTTGCTTACTGTAGGTAATGCATGCACATGACTGTAAAGCTGCCGCCCAGCTGGGTGGGTGTGCAGCACATGACTGTAAAGCTGCCGCCCAGTTGGGTGGGTGTGCAGCACATGACTGTAAAGCTGCCGCCCAGTTGGGTGGGTGTGCAGCACATGACTGTATAGCTGCCGCCCAGTTGGGTGGGTGTGCAGCACATGACTGTAAAGCTGCCGCCCAGTTGGGTGGGTGTGCAGCACATGACTGTAAAGCTGCCGCCCAGTTGGGTGGGTGTGCAGCAAGACTAGTAACTGTGCGACTCATCATAGATGTAAAGTGCCTTGTATAGTGACTTGTGAGCTTCTTGCTGAATCACTTGTGAAACAAAAGTTTATTGATGTGTGTATTTGTGTGGGTGATTAAAATCAAGATGTATGTATGTATGTATGTATGTATGTATGTATGTATGTATGTATGTATGTATGTATGTATGTATGTATGTATGTATGTATGTATGTATGTATGTATGTATGTATGTATGTATACGTATATATATATATGTACATGTATGCATGAGTATGTGTACATGTATATATAACATTAATAATTTTGGAACAAGCGTCAAAAGACTGTTATTTGCTTAGCTAAACGAACTAGAGGGTTCAGTTCCTGAATCGATTATGTGCCTCTGTAATCCTTTACACCACCGCCCACGGGATGCGTATGGGGTGCATAATAAAGAAAGAAATTGAAGAAATTGAATTGTAACTTTTTCACTAAGCTACCACCTCACACGTCAATGGTTTCAAGAGCCGCTTAACTCAGACTGCCCTTTCGTATAAATATATCTGCAAACAATCTGCTACAGACTGACATGTCTAATTGTGCCACTGTTAGACATGTCAGTCTGTCCCAAACTTGCAATCAAAAGTTACTAATTAGAACTGTAGACGTAGCAATTCACTGCATGCTGCACTGTCGCTGGATAAGAATTAGACAAGTCAGTCATAACGTCACTGCACTGTTCTCACTACAGATTTCACAACCGAGCCATGCCTACCAGGTCTGTCCCTTAACTCCATTGTTAAGGGACAGACCTGAAGTAGTCGGGGTCGGGGGTAGTCAAACCCCGACCCCCACCCTAGCACAGTGGATTACTCCATTCGCCGGAGGGTTATCTTGAGGTTATCTTGAGATGATTTCGGGGCTTTTTAGTGTCCCCGCGGCCCGGTCCTCGACCAGGCCTCCACCCCCAGGAAGCAGCCCGTGACAGCTGACTAACACCCAGGTACCTATTTTACTGCTAGGTAACAGGGGCATAGGGTGAAAGAAACTCTGCCCAGTGTTTCTCGCCGGCGCCTGGGATCGAACCCAGGACCACAGGATCACAAGTCCAGTGTGCTGTCAGCTCGGCCGACCGGCTAACCGCTTCCCATTACCACAACTGCGACTTTCGGGGAGATGGACGAATTACACCTCTTCGAGGTCAATTAGACTTCTGTTCACGACTTCACAATGTCCCTGGCACTCAACAAAGTCCGGACACGGCGTTTCGTAACAAATATCTTAATCAATTCAGGAGCAAAGCCTGAGACACCATCCCTCGATGAAAGTTAGAGCTACAGTAAACCATCTGAAGCCAATGAGACGTCTCGTAGCTCCCTCTCCTTGATCAGGTTATCATGCGTCACCTGCTGATTTGTCCCTTCATTCAACCTCTCGCCAATCCGGTTCTTCTCTCACATCCTGGACTCTCGGGCCCTTACCGTCCTCCTCTATTTGCGAACAAATCCTCAGGAGAAGCGACGCTTCAGCGGCATGTTAGGAAATAGCAGAAAGGCTGGCTACTCCCTTAAGAAATCTTAAAATGGGAATTTTCTAATATACCGAGCAACTTGCACACTTCCTGAATGAAATGAAATGATCACTGAGCCATCAGATATGTACCAGGTGGGGAAAACTGCCCTTAAAGCTCATGAAGTACGCACGAGACGGCAGTCATAACACATTGATCATGTTTTGACTAATATCAGATATCTTTGGAGATTATATTTCGAAATTATATTTTGTAACTTTTGCATTAGAATTTTTGAACACAGGTTTGTGTCTTACAGAAATCCCCTTTACAATGCTAACCACCATTGGGGCTCGTTATGTAATTCTGTGCACATTAAATGTAAAAATTTAACTATTGCTTTGTTGTAGAGAATGGTGTTCTAAAGAGAACCAATGGGCTTGACATTATTTTAAAGGAGATTTTATAGAAAAATCAGAAAAATTATGATTTTTTGTCAAAAGACGTTATATATGCCCAGAGTATAGGCATATAGAGATGACAAAGAGGAATTATTACACAATGTAGATTAGTTTAGGCATACGAAGGACCCATATAGCAATTTTTAATATGAAAAAGATGTGATTCATGCGAATTATGGACCTTTGAAACATATGTATTTCAATTATGGTCAATTTTTATGATAAAATGGAGGCAAAACTGTAAGTTGTAAATATCATTTAAAGTCATTATTTTTTACTTTTTTTTGTTCAAAAGGAATATATGTGGGGTGCATAGAAATAATCAGCAGTTCAGCGCTTTATGAATGTAGAGTAACATATATTTCAAATATGGTTACATTGTTCCTCTGTAAGAATCCTTGAATATATTACTAGTGGCTCTTTTTCATAAAAAAGTTCCGTTAAGGCAGCTACATCTCCCAGTAGGGCATCCCTACTAACACGAGCATTTTATCAGCGGTACAATGGTTTGTGGTGCATGGGGTTGAAGGCACCATATGGGTTATCTTGAGAGGTTATCTTGAGATGATTTCGGGGCATTAGTGTCCCCGCGGCCCGGTCCTCGACCAGGCCTCCACCCCCAGGAAGCAGCCCGTGACAGCTGACTAACTCCCAGGTACCTATTTACTGCTAGGTAACAGGGGCATTCAGGGTGAAAGAAACTTTGCCCATTTGTTTCTGCCTCGTGCGGGAATCGAACCCGCGCCACAGAATTACAAGTCCTGCGCGCTATCCACCAGGCTACGAGGCCACCCCCCCTATGGGTGCCTTATCTTCAACCCATAGTTGGGTAGGGATGGAATTCTGGGTGTGGAGCATCAGCATGAACCCATATCATGGTCACATAATGTGCTCCTGGTATGTGTAGCATAGGTGGTTCCAGGGATAATGTTTCCATTCTATAATCTTCTGTGAAAACATGTACCAGAGAAGTTCTGTCACTTTTGTGTGTACCTGGACTGTAGAGTTTGCATACAAATCTCTACAAAGATTTCACAGTTTCATCACTAGGAAGATTTTCTTACCTTCCTAGCCTAAGCCTAAGAGTCATGAAGAGTGTGAAGATTAGGAGCCAAAAATGTTTTAAAGGATAAAGCTTTCCTCTTGATTTGTTACTTCAAGGAAATGCAAAAGGGGCCTCGTAGCCTGGTGGATAGCGCGCAGGACTCGTAATTCCGTGGCGCGGGTTCGATTCCCGCACGAGGCAGAAACAAATGGGCAAAGTTTCTTTCACCCTGAATGCCCCTGTTACCTAGCAGTAAATAGGTACCTGGGAGTTAGTCAGCTGTCACGGGCTGCTTCCTGGGGGTGGAGGCCTGGTCGAGGACCGGGCCGCGGGGACACTAAAGCCCCGAAATCATCTCAAGATAACCTCAAGATAACCATTTATCTTCCTTCTTCTCATCCTGTTCCTAGCTTCCTTGTCTCTGTTAACAGGCACCAAAATGTCCTCTCAAACAAAGTCAACTCTTCAGCCACGTATGTGTCGCTCATCGTCTGCAGTGATAAAATAAATTATCCACGTTATCAAATGATAATTGATAACGTGGATGACAATCTTGCAGCTGTGGGTAATAGAACACTAGAGCATTAAATAGAACATTATATAGAACACGAGCATTAAACATCTATAGGTAATGTTGCTCGACATCCCTCTGACATCCCTCGCTTGGCAATAATGTAACATGGTTCATGAAGAAGAATTTAGGAAAATATCAACTCAAACACGGTAAAATGCATCCTTCCCAGAGAAGATATTACTACGGAATAACCCCTCGATGGTTATTACATGGAAAAAGTCGGTTCCGTCGACAAAGTGTTTAATGAACATAGATATTACGTTCATTTCCCCTGATACTTAACAAAGGCTACCTTGATAAAAAATATATATACCTATCTTGGAACATTCGACGTGTTTGGCTCAGGATCACTGATTCTCCTGTCTGCCAAAATTAAGGACTTGGATTATATTTGCCCACAGTAACCCTATACATCTACAACCATCAAGAAAGTTGCACTCAAGATACCTGTGAATAAAGCATGCAATAATATACTTGCATATATATATAAAATATATATTGCATATATTTAATATACTTGCATATATATCTTGAGGTTATCTTGAGATGATTTCGGGGCTTTAGTGTCCCCGCGGCCCGGTCCTCGACCAGGCCTCCACCCCCAGGAAGCAGCCCGTGACAGCTGACTAACACCCAGGTACCTATTTACTGCTAGGTAACAGGGGCATTCAGGGTGAAAGAAACTTTGCCCATTTGTTTCTGCCTCGTGCGGGAATCGAACCCGCGCCACAGAATTACGAGTCCTGCGCGCTATCCACCAGGCAACGAGGCCCCAAGTGATGAAGTAAATTATATATAAAATATATATTGCATATATTTAATATACTTGCATATATTAAAAGTTGATTAATCTGTAAACTAATAAAAGAGCAACAGTTAAAAGGTGCATTATATAAAAAATGAAATTACAAACAGCAACTACTCATTTTCTACTGTATAATATGTTTGTGTGTAAGTTATGGTGAAGTTGAAGCAGATAAGATACATATGACTACAGGTAAAACTGCTATGATATGTGTGAGTGACATTAATACTCGTCACACTACACCTACCGTTGTTCATTGTAACAATAATGGAAGGGAGTTCATGATATAATTTATTGATCGTAATAAATCTGTAAATGTTTCTGAAATAATTTATTGATCGTAATAAATCTGTAAATGTTTCTGAAATAATTTATTGATCGTAATAAATCTGTAAATGTTTCTGAAATAATTTATTGATCGTAATAAATCTGTAAATGTTTCTGAAATAATTTATTGATCGTAATAAATCTGTAAATGTTTCTGGAATAATTTATTGATCGTAATAAATCTGTAAATGTTTCTGAAATAATTTATTGATCGTAATAAATCTGTGAATGTTTCTGAGAAACATTTATTTTGGAGGGAGGCTGGATTGTAACAGAGTACAGCCAGTAGATAGCAGAAGCGATAAGGGTTTCTCAAGCTTCATCAAACGCCTTCTTTTTTGGTATAATCTACTAGGCAAATGCTCTAACGTTTCCTAAATGATCACCAACGTAACATGAGAAACAAGAAAAACAAAACAAAATATAAAATTGAAAATTTAAGATTTTCAAATCAGCATTAAAAATATAAAATATCACCAGTTGTCTGTTTGGTGATATTATGGTCCCAAAAGAGCATATGATCTTCATGTGTATCATTGTAGAATAGAGTTTGGCAGTATAGTTTACTGTAAAACAAAAACCGTCAATGGTATTTTAAATATGCTCCAAATTTAGACACAAAAATTTGTAACTCCAAAAGTTTAGGGGTTATGAAAAATCCGTATGACGACATTGCAGAACAGACGGCGTTGCACATTATATGTGAAAATGGTGAGAATTTGTCAGAAACTAGATTTTTGAAGCTGACTCAAAGTTGACATTCCTGTTTTAGAGACCTTTGAAGTTGAAGCAATCGACAATGAATATACCAGTTTTAATTTATTAATTTATTTGTATGTTCAATAAACATTGCTTGGCATTCGTACTTGAAAATTAGAAATTTGAAGGTTAATATGTGTTGAAATTTAGTCAAGGAAAAATAACCCCTCAAAAAACCAATTATAGGGATAATGGTAATGGGTTCGGGGATGTATATGAATGCTTCATATAAGTGATAAAGCTTTAATCTGGTCCAGATTCAGCAAAACAACATAACGAGACAAAGGAAAATCGAGTTTGAATGCAGTGAAAAAAATAAGTAAAAAAATTCAGTCACAAGTTCTGTCACCTGTGGCTTATTTACCTGTTGACCAATTTTGTTCCAACCTCACATACTTAGTGACTGGTCTGTATTCTCCAAGATGTAGAAACTACAACACAATCAAATAAAAAATAAAAAAATCCCCCTCCCACAAACAAATTTGGAGGACAAAAAATAATTGGCATGGGGCATTGTATTTCTTTTATATGTAATAGAATACAACAATAAAACATATATTTTTATTATTATGTGCGTGAAATTTTGCCCTCCTGGTGGCAATCGGCAATCTTAAAAAGGTACCAGCTGCATATCCACTGCGAATGCCCTCCTTACTACTACTCTTCTTCCTTATGCGACGATCAGGGCTACTTGTCCTTGCAGCTACTTGTGCTTGTGGGGATTGAGCTCTGGTTCTTTGGTCCTGCATCTCAACTGTCAATCAACTGGTACGATAGCTCGCGTTCTAATAGGCATACCAGTAGGCTGAGGAATATAATCCTGAGTCTACTGGCCTACAAGTAGGCTCAGGTAGGGAGCCTACTGGAAGGCGAGCCATTGTACCAGTTGTATGTAGATATGATAGAGCCCAGTAGGCTCAGAAATCTGTATTCCTGAGCCTACTGGCCTACCAGTAGGCTCAGGTAGGGAGCCTACTGAGCTCTATCATATCTACATTTGAAACTGTGTATAAAGTCAGCCTCCACCACATCACTGCCTAATGCATTCCATCTGGTAACTACTCTGACACTGAAAAAGTTCTTTCTAACGTCCCTGTGGCTCATGTGGGTACTCAGTTTCTTCCTGTGTCCCCTTGTTCGAGTACCCCTCCGTGTTAAACAATTGATCTTTATCTACCCTGTCGATTCTTCTTAGAATTTTGTAGGTAGTAATAATGTCACCCCAAGCTCTCCTATCTTCCAACCAGGTTATGTTCATTTCATGCAGCATTTCCTCGTAACTCATGCCTCTTAGTTCTGGGACTAGCCTAGTGGCATACCTTTGAGCCTTTTCCAGCTTAGTCCTATGCTTGACAAGGTACGGGCTCCATGCTGGGTTCGCATACTCCAGGATTGGTCTTACATATGTGGTATACAAGGTTCTGAATGATTCCTTACACAGGTTCCTGAAGGCAGTTCTGATGTTAGCTAGCCTCGCATACGCCGCCAATGTTATTCTTTTTATGTGGGCTTCAGGAGACAGGTTTGGTGTGATATCAGCTCCTGGATCTTTCTCTCTATCCGTTTCGTGAAAGACTTCATCTCCCATTCGGTATCCTGTTTCTGGCCTCCTATTTCCACTGCTTAGTTTCATTACCTTACATTTGCTCGGGTTGAACTGTAGTAGCCATTTGTTGGACCATTCATTCACTTTGTCTAGATCAGCTTGTAGCCTCATACTATCTTCCTCTGACTTATTCCTCCTCATAATTTTTGCATCATCAGTAAACATTGAGAGGAACGAGTCTATTCCCTCTGGGAGATCATTCACATATATCAGAAACAGTATAGGTCCAATGACTGAACCCTGTCCACTGGTGACACTTCGCCAATCTGAGACTTCGCCCCTTACAGTGACTCGCTGTCATCTGTTGCTTAGCTACTCCCTTATCCAATGGTGTACCTTCCCTTTCACTCCTGCCTGCATCTCCAGCTTGTGCACTAGTCTCTTGTGTGGTACAATGTCAAAGACTTTCTTTCAATCCAAAAATATGCATTCTGCCCATCCCTCTCTTTTTTGTCTGATTTTTGGTGCCTGGTCTTAGAATTCAATTAATCCTGTGAGGCATGGTTTGCCATCCCTGAAACTATGCTGATGTTGTGTTACAAAGTTCTTTCGCTCCAGATGTTCCACTAGCTTTTCACGCACAATCTTTTCCATCAACTTGCATGGTATGCAAGTTAGGGACACTGGCCTGTAGTTTAGTGCCTCCTGCCTATTCCCCATTTTTTTAAATCGGGACTACATTAGCAGTCTTCCATATTTTTGGCAGTTCCCCTGTTACCAGTGATTTGTTATTCCCTATGGAGAGCAGGAGGCACAGTGCTTCTGCTCCTTCCTTTAGTATCCAAGGTGAGATTCCTTCTGGGCCTATAGCCTTTGTCACCTCCAACTCTAGCAAAAGAGTCTTCACCTCCCCACTGGTAATCCCAAAGTCCTCTAGCGATGGTTGGTTATCTATTCCGTCTTTTATCTTTATAACTTCTCGTTGCTCTATCGTGAAGACCTCTTGAAATTTCTTATTGAGTTCCTCACACACTTCATTGTCGTTTGTAGTGAATCTGTCTGGCCCCAACCTCAGTTTCATTAACTGTTCCTTCACTGTTGTTTTCCTCCTGATGTGGTTGTGCAGTAATTTAAGCAGAGTCTTTGCTTTGCTTGCTAAATCATTTTCATACTGCCTTTCTGCCTCTCTTCTCACCCTGACGTATTCATTCCTGGCATTCTTGCACCTTTCTCTGCTCTCTAGTGTCCTATTATTTCTATAGTTTCTCCATGCCCTTGCACTTAGTTGCTTTGTTAGCTTACATCTCTGATTAAACCATGGGTTTCTCATCCGCATTTCGTTTTTTCCCTTTTGAACTGGGACGAAATTGTCTGTTGCTTCCCTTCACTTCTGTGTGATGAAGTTCATCATGCCTTGGGCCGTCTTTCCTCCGAGCTCTGTTTCCCAAGTTATATATGATAGAAATTTTCTTATCTCATCATAGTTCCCTTTCGGAATGCCAGCCTTTGTTTCCTGGGCTCTTCCTTGAGTACATTAATCCTTCTTCTACCAAATACTCAAACATCAGTACACTGTGATCACTCATTCCCACAGGGGTTTCGAAACCAAGTTCCCTTATGTCTGAGTCATTTAGGGTGAAGACTAGGTCGAGTCTCGCTGATTCATCATTGCCTCTCAATAATGTGGATCCTCTGACCTGCTGACTTAAAAAGTTTCTTGTCGCCACTTCCAGCAGTTTAACTCTCCATGTTTCCTCACCTCCATGCGGTTTCTTGTTTTCCCAGTCTATCCTTCCGTGATTGAAGTCCCCCATGATGAGCAGATGGGATCTATTTCTACAGGCAGCAGTGGCTACTCTCTCAATTATAGTGTTGACTGCCGTGTTGTTTCTGTCATACTCATGCTTGGGTGTTTTATCGTTTGGTGGATAGTTATATCACTGCTACTACTACTGCTGATCCTTCCAGCGTCACCTGCTACGTAGTTTCTGAACCCCTCAGAGCCTCGTATAACCATCTCCTCAAATCTTCACTCCTTTTTTATCAGTAAGACCACTCCACCTCCCCCCCTTCCTTCCCTCTCTCTCCTTATTACAGTTTATACCTGGGGAAATACAGGTGTTGGCATCTATCACTGCATTATTTATGAGTTGCATTTACTAGGTGGTGTTATAACAATAACACCTCCTAACTAGGTGTTATTTTTATCATCAGTATCGGTTGCACACTTTTTCTTTTGTTTGTAATGATATAAATTTCATTTCTTAACTTTTTGGGATGCAATTTTCATGCCACTGCTGTCAAATAACGTTATATTTGTTTAAGATTTTATACTATGTTTCATATGTGGACGTATCTTATATTCATATCTTATCATTAATCGTCACCTAAAGTTCATCCCATAACTACTAAGTGATCATTTTACAATACATATTGTTGCGAATATTAGGTCCAGTCGTCAACATAGGGTTAAAATTAACATTCCAGATATCTATCTCTCAACTGCATTTTTATGCTTATTTCCACAAGTGGCACACTGGGTATACACCTGTGTCAGTACACTGACACGGGTGTATACACTTTTACAGTTATCTTGGCAGTGCCATTACTGGTTATTTTAACACTTGCATCAAACTTAAGAAAAATAGAGCAACCGTTCATCCTCGTGGACAGAGGATCATATTATTATTAAAGAAGCTGAAGTGTTTCAGCTTACAAATTGTTACAAAAAGCAAAAGATCTGATAACTTATAAGCATTTCTCTATGCCAATTTTAGACTTTCGCGAAATTAAGAAAACATATTGGGAAAACTTCCTACAATGTATCATCAAAAGCACTACACCTTCATCAGAAACAAAATTAATGACATTGCTTAAGTCCTCCACCTAAGTTCAGCTTCATCCATACTCCTACAAAATATGCTGATATGCTTTTAGCTTAGTGGTCTAGTATTGTGGGAAATTCCAACGTCCATTATGAATTCTTTAATACAATATGAATAAATAATATTATACCTGTTTTGTATTAATTAAATTTATATTAGAATACTTTAGCTACTCATCAAAGGGTGTGTACATGACCAATTCACCCCAGAAAAACATTATATTACCACGTTGCAGAAATTAATTTCACCTATATAATAATATAAATTTAATTCTCAATCTAACTGTATCATGACTGAAACCAATAAAAAAAAACTTCACTAAAATTATACTTAATTATCCGTTATCAAATGATTTACAATAAACTCCTCCTTCCAATTATTAATAAGAAGCGTAGTAAGGGACCAGCGTCCCTGATGCGGGAGGGAAGTGGAAGGGACCAACGTCCCTGGTGCGGGAGGGAAAAGGAAGGGACCAGCATCCCTGGTGCGGGAAGGAAGAGGAAGGGACAAGTGTTCCAGGTTGTCATGAGTGCATGTGTCAAAAACGTTTGACATAGCTGTGTCTCAGAGGCCTGTTATGAATGTAGTGGTGATGGACCTTTAAATATTGTCTAGAGGAATGGATGATTGTATTTGAACCTAGGTCAAATCAAGGAGTAAGGTAAACAGTCTTGTACAAAGACACAAATTTATATGTATAAAACACACGATATTACACATATGAAATGTTGTTCCTTACAACACAAGGTCAGTGATGAAGTGATATGATGGTCATTATGAAGTGAAGTGATCCTCAACATACCCTAAGGCTCTCTGTCCCAAACCTGGAACCGTGCACACAGCCACCACAGCTATCAACCGATGACATATTTACATGTCTAGGACACCTGAACTCTCTCTTAAAGAACACCTCCAAAGTCTGCATACTACTCTACAATATCTTGCATCCCTGTTTAGATACAAAGGTAGGCTTATCTGACTGTACGGTTGGAGAAAATCCCTCAAATAGCAGGACCGGGTCGGCAGCAATACACCTCCCCTTGTTACGGACCCCAGTCCAGTGTCCGAGCACGGAGCGGTGACGACAACGCCATCTGTGGGTCAGCTCCCGAAACCCACTCCAAATGGACGAAGCCATCTAGTGAGGACAGGATATACCGGCCACAGGGGCTGGTTTCCCGTCTTAATCAGCTCGTGACATAGCCGCTGCTGAGCTCTGGTGAGGTGGCGCTTAGACAACAACGCAATCTATGGAGTGGATAGGTGGACGTTTGTTTCTAAGTCTGTGAGGTGTCCTAGAGTGTCCCCAACACTAATGACATGTCTGATTACAGAGTCGACCTGGGACTGCTGTATCGGATGATGGGCAGTCTACCCAAGGCAGCCAAAGTCTCTCCACGTGTTTGCTGAAGAAGCTGTAAGTTGCTCCCGGACGAACACTGTTGAGAGTGTTAGCCTGCCTGTGACGTGGCAGAGTTGAGGAATCGTCGTACCCGGGGGTTGACTGGTGGAAGAGACTAGCCACTGTGGTGCTATATAGAGGAGAGTGATCAGCGGGATCACACGAGGCTCCTGCCTAGGGCTCGCAACCCTAGTATCGATCGTGGAGTGGCCTACGCAGCGGAGCTGATTGGAACCTGCCAGCTACAGGCTGGATTTGTGGTTGAAGGCCTCCACGACGGTGCACCCAGTGGGACTGTGATTTGGCTGGCCTGTGGCCTGGGTAGATTCGCCTAGAGAATCTAAGGATTCATCGTGAGGCCACAAGAAGAGAACCAGGGCTACTCATCTTGAGCACCGTGGAGTATCCTGTGTCTTCGGAGGAAGACAAGTTATTGTATATAAGTGTAGTTATAGTCCCAGCGAGTGACTGTGAGATATTTATTTATGGTGGTGGTGATTATATATACATAAACCAGTGAATTTGTATCCCTTCCCCTTTAATTTACTTGCATTACGGAACTCACCCCTTGAAAGGCACTACTAACTTGGGGCCGGATACCCAAACTCTAATAACATCAGAGAAGAACCCCAGTTACGACCCAATATGGCCGTAACACCCCTTAAGTCAAGATGGCGTCCACCTCTCTTGCGTCATCGCACCTTAATACTCTTTGCTTTACATTTGCAATCAAATCCTTTATTGACTTTATTTACCATTTTCCCCATGCATGCTTTCAGACTGAGTCCATTTTTCCCTCACATAGTTAGGCTGTTCCAGTTCACATTATTCCTGACAATCTCCAGCTGAGAAGGTACTACTTTGCTGGGCGGAGTATTACTGGTAACTCACGGCCTCCCTGATATCAGCTGTAGATATTTTCTTATCAAAAATTCTCCCCTATGTCCACCAACATTTTATACTCTAAACTAACCTCCACAGGAAGTAAGGTTCGTAACACCCCTCCTAAGCTGTGAAGTAAAAAAAGAGAAATTCATGAATTTCACTTTTTTTCACATAAAAATAACGCCTCAAACATAATTCATAATAATTGTAAAGAAACAGTAAATGATATATAATAAATAATAGATACACAATAATATATATACATCTCTGAGCAATAGTACCACCCTATGTCACCCCCAGAGTTTGGCAATCTAGAAAGTGCATCTGGTACTATATTTAATTTTCCTGGAATATAAACTTACATTTGTGTAAGTTTACAGTTAAATTAACCTCCTTTAAGGATTTTGATAGTTGAGGTAAACCTTTCATATGGTCCTGCCAATTATTTTCATAAATTACAATATCATCCAAGTAAGCTCTACATTGTGGTATGTCTTTTAACACTAAGTTCATAAGACGCTGGAAAGTTGCTGGGACATTTTTCAGCCCAAAAGGCATTACAGTGAATTCATACAACTCATCTGCAGTTATAAATGCACTCATCGCCTGAGCTCTTGGTGTTAAAGGAATTTGCCAGTACACTTTTGACAAATCTAGTTTGGGTACAAACTTGGCTTTACCAACACTGTCAATGCAATCATCTAATCTAGGTATTGGAAAGTTATCATCAACAGTCATTACATTTACTTACGGTAGTCAATGACCAACCTGTGAGTTCCATCCTTCTTTGGAACCAAAATACAAGGACTACTCCAACTGCTGCTGCTGGGTCTCACCAATCCATGTTGAAGCATGTAGTCCACTACTTTCCGGATGAGATTCAACTTGGGTTGACTCAATATGGGTTGTGACTTGACAGGTTGGTTGTATGTCACCTCGATGTCGTGGTGAATAATTGTAGTCTGGGTGGGAATATCGCCAAAGATGTCTGCATGAGAAGTCAGCAACTGCTCCAAATCCTGCTTCTGCTCTGATGACAAATGTTCCACCATTTTCTGGACATTAGCCAATCACTCCCCATTGCTAAAATAAAGTACATAAGCATTAGTTACATTATCAAAATCACATTCCCCATTATTCTCATCTACATGGGCTACACTAAGTACCTGGTTGGTATTGGTAGTTCCCTTCTGTGTTAGTTTCATCCTATTCACATGCACTACTATTTCCTTTCTCTTGAGATCATGGGTTTTAATTACATAATTGGTGGGACTGAGTTTCTTTATCACTGTATAGAGTCCTTGGAGCCTATGCAACAATGTTGGTCCCTGTCGTGCCATTAGTACCACCACTTTATCACCTGCCTCAAAATGTCATCACCTTGTCTTTTTATCGTACTGTGCCTTCATTTTTCCTTGAGCTTCTTTAAGATGAATTGATGCTTTAGCCCTGTTTTTATTTAACTGGTCTTGTAAGTTATCCATATAGTTTGCCTGCACAACACTCTTCGGACTTCCGACCAACTTATCTCTTAAGATGGTTAGTGTGTTCTTCCCTGTATAATCATCACCTCATGGCCAAAAACTAATGAGTTGGGTAAACACCCGAGGGACTCCTGATAAGTATCCCTCAGTGCCATGAGCATCAGTGGAAGACCATCATCCCAGTCTCTGCCAGTTTCCATGCAACTGGTTCTCAGCATTTGTTGAAGGGTGTGATGCATCCTTTCCAAAGCACCTTGGCTCTCAGGATGGTAAGTCCTATGGAGGATGTCAAACTTTCCACAAAACTGCTGAAAACCTTTGAAGTGAAATTGGCCTCATTATCTGTCTGTATTACTTTTGGTAAACCAAAAAAGTACAAAATTTCATTATGTGCCTTACTACCATTACACACAGAAATCACACTAATGTGATACATCAAATGAACAAATCCATAAGGGCCGTGACGAGGATTCGAACCTGCGTCCGGGAGCATCCCAGACACTGCCCTAATCGACTGAGCTACGGCAGGGTAAAAGAGTTGAAACCAAGGTTCTACTGAACTTACTGGATCCCGTAGCCTCTCCGAGGCACAATCCAGGCTTTTACACAACCCCCCCCCCCCCTGCATCCGAGCTATGTCAATAGGCCGTTCTCCCTCTTCGTCCTTAGATCATTACACACAGAAATCACACTAACGTGATGCATCAAATGAACAATGCATCGAACACAGGTTGGAATCCTCGTCATGGTCCTTGTGGATTTGTTCCTTTGATGCATCACGTTAGTGTGATCTCTGTGTGTAATGATATAAGGGCGAAGAGGGAGAACGGCCTATTGACATAGCTTGGGTGCAGAGAGAGTTGTGTAAAATCCTTTTTTGTGCCTCGGAGAGGCTACGGGATCCAGTAAGTTCAGTAGAACTTCGGTTTCAACTCTTTTACCCTGTCGTAGCTCAGTCGATTAAGGCAGTGTCTGGGATGCTCCCGGACGCAGGTTCGAATCCTCGTCACGGCCCTTGTGAATTTGTTCTAACTGTCATTGTTATGGCGTTAATAGTCCTTGAATGAAATACTAATGGTGCAGTGATCTGCAATGATTCAAGAGTAGCACTGCAAAGCCTAAGTAAAAATCGGGCAGAAAATCTTAAAATAGTCGCTGAAATTAGGAGAGATGTCGGAAACGCTGAAGGAGACCATATTGAATACTTCATACCCAAGACTCTTCTACAAATTAGAGGTATTGTCAGGCTACATCACCGTGACAAGATAACTGAGGAAAGGAGGATAGAAACACAAGTCAGTGAATCTGTACGATGGTACAACATGGTTGCAGTTGGCAACCCCAATCGTTTTGGACGAGGTTATCTTGAGATGATTTCGGGGCTTTAGTGTCGCCGCGGCCCGGTCCTCGACCAGGCCTCCACCCCCAGGAAGCAGCCTGTGACAGCTGACTAACACCCAGGTACCTATTTTAATGCTAGGTAACAGGGGCATAGGGTGAAAGAAACTCTGCCATTGTTTCTCGCCGGCTCCCGGGATCGAACCCGGGACAACAGGATCACAAGTCCTGTGTGATGTCCGCTCGGCCGACTGGATCCCATCCCGAAGAGGAGGAGGACGTGGGGGAGAATCAGTAATAGCGAGAATCCGTCTTGGATACAAATATCCATGGAGATTCAGAATGGAAACAACAGTTGATCAGCAGAGTTCCAGAATCTGTGGTGAGAGTGACGGACACCGCCTTGACCATCCTGTACGTGAATGTGAACACCTGAGAGACATTAGAAATATGTGTAGAATAATAAGCCCCACATTGTTTGAGTTAGGAAAACACTATTTGCCAAATATTGAGACTGTTCTTAATTCTCTCATTTTGCACCCCGCAAGATATCGTAAGGTTTTAAGGGTTGACACATGTTAATCTTCTTGTTTGCGGAGCTGTTCACTTGAGACAGTTAAATTACAGTTAAGTGTACCCAGCCGTGTCAGGGGTACAAGTAACAGGATGAACAACCCGGTGGGTTTTCTTCCTATTAGGGGTGCTGTATATTCTGCTATGTGGGTATGACACTCACAGGATGAATGGCGCTGCCCAATAAACTCGCCCCTCGGGGCAAAATTTAAAAAAAACAAGAGTAGCACTGAGATAGAGCTCCTAAAATTCTGTGAGTAGCTCACTTAATTAGTTGACAGATTATTTATTAGTGTTTGATCATGTCCCTAGCGATTGTAAAAGACATATATGAATATAGGTTAAAGATTTTTTAAAGATGGTGAAAAAATATAAGGAGTTAGAGATGAATCGATATTGTGAAGGCGAGAGCGACACATCCTCACTTGCCTGAGGTCAGTGAGCGACTGAGGGGAGGAGCCTTGAGCGTTGCATGGTGGTTGATTTCAGTGTGGACTCATCTGAAAATGGGGGAGTACCCACCGCGGCAGAGCCTGCGTGCAGAAAGGGATATCGGAATTAGAAGTTTGTGTTGTGTAAATAAATGTATTGATATTTAATTAGGGAACATGTTATTATAGATTTGTTTATTATTTAAAATAATAATATATATAAGTTATTATAGATTAATAATTATATTATAGAATATTTGAATATGACGGAAAAGGTAAGATTAATAATTCTAACACGAATTTTCTCAATATTTCTTATGGTTTTCTTCACTGTCAGTGGTAATAAAAATATCAATTCTCCGAAATTAATTGTTTAATTGTCTCACGCCTGAACGCGTTTCATAATTCGTATTACATTTTCAAAGACAATTTCCCCACAAATTCTTCGTACTTGTACTCTATTGGATGAAGTGACATGGTACAAAAGTTTTGGGTGAGGTGACAAACACAAGACAGAACACTAAACAATGTGTATAAATTGGATAAGTGAACATATGATTGGAAGTAACTGCAGAAGGCCTATTGGCCCATACTTCCTCTTGCTGCTTCCATATTGGTTCGGGGTCTTGAAGTGGGTAGAATATAGTTGTGCATTAGTTGGCTGTTGATTGCTGGTGTTGACTTTTTGTTGTGTAGTGCCTCGCTGATGTCAAGCCGCCTGCTATCGCTGTTCCTATCGATGATTTCTGTGTTGCTTGTTAAGATTTCTCTGGTGATGGTCTGGTTGTGAGAAGAGATTATATGTTCCTTGATGGCTCCCTGTTGCTTATGCATTGTTAGTCGCCTGGAAAGAGACGTTGTTGTCTTGCCTATATACTGAGTTCTTTGGGGCTTAAAGTCCCCAAGTGGGCATTTAAAGGCATAGACGACATTGGTCTCCTTCAAAGCGTTCTACTTGGTGTCTGGGAAGTTTTTCATGAGTAGATTGGCCGTTTTTTTGTTTTATAATAAATTATTAATTGTATTTTCTGATTTTTGTCTGAAGGGATGACGTTCCTATCAACAATATCTTTCAGGACCCTTTCCTTCATTTTATGAGCCGTCGAAAATAAATTCCTGTAAAATAGTCTAATTGGGGGTACAAGTGTTGCGTTGGTTCACTCTTCAGAGGTTGCATGGTGTTTTACCTTTCTTTTTATGATGTCTTCAACGAAACCGTTAGAGAAGCTGTTGTTGACTAGGACTTTCCTTACCCTACGGAGTTCTTCATTGACTTCTTTCCATCCTGAGCTGTGGCTTAGAGCACGGTCGATGTAAGCGTTGACAACACTCCTCTTGTACCTGTCTGGGCAGTAACTATTGGCATTGAGGCACATTCCTATGTTTCTTTGGTGTAGACTGCAGTATGGAAGCCTCCGCTCCTTTCCATGACTGTTAAATCCAGAAAGGGCAGCTTCCCATTATTCTCCATCTCGTATGTGAAACTCAACACAGAATTCTGCTCAAATGCCTCATTCAGCTGCTGCAGACATCTGGCATCAGGTACCTGTGTAAAAATGCCGTCAACATACCTGCAGTATATGGCCGGTTTCAAGTTCATGTCGACAAAGACCTTCTGTTCGAGGGTGCCCATGTAGAAGTTCGCAAACAGGACACCAAGGGGGAGAACCCATCGCGACCCCATCTACTTGCTTATACATGTGCCCATCTGGGCTCACGAAGGGTGCCTCTTTAGTGCAGGCTTGGAGTAGTTTCCTCAGTATGCTTTCTGGCATGTGAAGAGGAGTGCAAGCCGGGTCACGATACACTCTGCCTGCTATCATCCCGATTGTCTCGTCCACAGGTACGTTGGTAAACAGTGACTCCACATCCAATGAGGCTCTTATCCTCGTTTCCCATGCTCCGCGCAGTAAGTCAACAAATTTCATGGGAGACTTTAAGCTGAAAGCACAGGGTAAGTAAGGAGTCAGCAACCCGTTGAGTCGCTTAGCCAGTTGATAAATTATTATAAAACAAAAAAAAAATGGCCACTCTACTCATGAAAAACTCCCCAGACACAAGCAAGATTGCTTTGAAGGAGACCAACGTCATCTATGCCTTTAAATGCCCATTTAAGGACTATAAGCCCCAAAGAACTCTGTATATAGGCAAGACAAAAACGTCTCTTTCCAGGCGACTAACAATGCATAAGCAACAGGGAGCCATCAAGGAACATATAATCTCTTCTCACAACCAGACCATCACCAGATAAATCTTAACAAACAACACAGAAATCATCGATAGGTACTGCGATAGCAGGTGGCTTGACATCAGCGAGGCACTATACATCAAAAAGTCAACACCAGTAAAAAACAGCCAATTAATGCACAACTATATTTTACCCACTTCAAGACCCCGAACCAATATGGAAGCAGCAAGAGAAAGTATGGGCCAATAGGCCTTTTGCAGTTACTTCCATTCATATGTTGTTACGGCCCTATTGGGTCGCAACCGGGTTCTTCTCTGATGTTATTAGAGTTTGGGTATCCGCCCCAAGTTAGTAGTGGCTTTCAAGGGGTGTGTGCCGTAACGCAAGTTAAATTAAGGGGGAAGGGATACAAATGCACTGCTTTATATATATATTTCTACCACCACCATAAATAAATATATCACAGTCACACGCGGGGCTATAACTACACTTATGTACAATAACTTGTCTTCCTCCGAAGACTCAGGATGTTCCACGGTGACAACGATGAGTAGCCCTGGTTCTCTTCTTTGTGGCCCACGATGAATCCTCTGATTCTCTCGGCGAATCTACCCTGGCCACAGGCCAGCCAAATCACAGTCCCACTGGGTGCACCGTCGTGGAGGCCTTCAACCACAATCCAGCCAGTAGCTGGCAAGTTCCGATCAGCTCCGCTGTGTCGGCCACTCCACGACCGATACTTGGGTTGCGAGCCCTAGGCAGGAGCCTCGTGTGATTCCGCTGATCACTCTCCTCTCTCAGAACCACAGTGGCTAGTCTCCTCCACCAGCCAGCCCCAGGTACGACGATTCCTTGACTCTGCCACGTCACAGGCAGGCTAACACTCTCAACAGTGTTCGTCCGAGGGTAACTCACAGCTTCTTCAAAGCAAACTCGTGGAGAGACTTTGGCTGCCTTGGGTAGACTGATCCATTGTCCAATACAGCAGTCCGGGCATCTCACTTACAGGCTTAGACACAAACGTCCACCTATCCACTCCATAGATGGCGTTGCTGTCTAAGCGCCACCACACCAGAGGTCAGCAGCGGCTATGTTATGAGCTGATTAAGACGGGAATACAGCCCCCTGTTTCCGGTATATCCCGTCCTCACTAGATGGCGTCGTCCATTTGGAGGGGGTTTCGGGAGCTGACCCACAGATGGCGTTGTCGTCACTGCTCCGTGCTCGGACGCTGGACTCGGGTCCGTAACTCCTCCCCACCAAAAAGAATTTGGTTTGGGTTTCTATAAAAGAGGAAACAAACCAAATTAGTGTGTGGGTACAACTCCAAACAGACTCACGTAAACGATGAACTGGAGTGACGAGGATGTCTTGTCCGCAAAACTGTCCTAATGAGAAACTCTGGCACAAAGGAAACTTGAAGATGGAAGGCAATAACCTGCCTGATGTGCCTTCATACAACCTCACTGAGATGTTAATCAGGAGCATAATCATCTTACGTGTCTCGAGTAAGGATCGGTATAGACGCGATCTGGGGTGAATTGACACTTCCCTGTGTCGCGGCACCGTTGATGGCTGGTCACAGACGACATTTCTGGAACCAGTCCGGTAGTCTTTCAGGGAGACGGGAACCTGGAATACAGGGGTTTGATTATTTAGAGTGACAGCGATAGTTAAATCAGTACTCACAGCATACGCCTCTACAAGACCCACACCTAGTCCCAACAGGGCTGTTCGTACATTGAAGATGGTGTCCGCTCTACCACCGTCAGGTTGACCAACGTTGACCAACGTTCCGTATAACGCTGAAACCAGGCTCAGCAATCACGCGGGGGGTGTCTACCTGTCGGAAACAGTCACTCATAACATCACTTCTCCCACTCTCTGTATCCATCATTACCTTCCAGGTCCCTTCTTCGACTGCACTACTCACAGTGCACGTCTCCAATCCCTGGGGTCTCTTCGCGATGTTCATGGTAGCCATCATCTGTCGGGTCGTCCACTGGTCCTTACTGAGAACACACACAACAACAAAAAATACCGCTAAGAAACATTTGGCTAAATTAGGGATAAGTTTCACGAGCTTGTAATGTCCATAGCCGGCTATATCCATTAGCCTGGTTTGGACCGAAGAGGGCACTAGAACTTTCGCACATACCTCACATACCTCCGACGTCTGGGGAATCTCTGGCCGGTTCAATGAACGTTGTACCTTGCCATACTGCAAGTACTCAGGTGCCTTCACTCCAGACTCTAGGGTATCCGTGGGTGTTTGTACACGAGGCCTCTCTTCTCGCTCAGTCGCTTCTGCTACCATAACCTCATGCTTCTTGTCGGGAGAAGAATCAGGAGACTGCTAGAATGCTGTCAACCTGTTGGTGAGAGGAAGGATTAAACATGTCATCTAATTCCGGGTCCGTCTGTACCTGGATATTACCAATGCCTGCTGTTACCTCGGACCTTGCTGTTCCAGCTGACTCTTTCACAATCTTGGGATGATTGTTGCTCCAATCTGTCATCAAGTCATTGGCTAGTATCACGTCAATCCCAGCTATAGGTAGGGTATCAACTACTGCCAACGCACATGTGCCGCTGAAGTAAGACGAGTCTAGATGTACCGGCACTAAGGGGGCAACGTACCATGTCATAGGAAACCCGACCAGGAAAACTTTTTGTCTTCCTTCTATACTCACTCCCTCGGGTAACGAGTCTCTCACGATCAGGGACTCGGCTGCTCCACTATCTCTGAGCACTACAACTGATCTACCAGTATGATCACTCGATACATACCCACCTGAAGTGTGAGGGGCAAACAATCTTGGTCCTTCCTGACTAATCAGACTGGCTTCCTACTGGTGGTGTCACACAGCCCATCAGCATTACCTCCCTACGTGGGCCACTACCTCTTCTGCCTCGGCACATAGCAGCTACATGTCCTTTCTGCCCACAAGTCCAGCACACCATATTCCTCCTCGGACTACGGTGTTTCGGACTGTTAGGACTAGTCCTTGGAGGGCTACTTGGGGGCGTCTTCTTAGCGCTTTGTGGGACGGGTCTCTCCTCTTCCTGACGAGGCTTACCAAACAGACGGGGGTAATTCTTCGGGACATACCTAGTGGAAGACCTATGTGTCAGGATGTATTCCTCAGCCATGGTGGTTGCCGCTCTTAAGGTCTCCACCTGCTGCTCTTCTAAGTACGTCTTCAGGTCTCCAGACAGACAATCTTTGAAGTCCTCTAACAGTATGAGCTGCTCGAGGTCTTCTTTGGTCTCCAACTTCTGAGAGGCACACCATTCCTGGAAAAGTCGTTCCTTGATGGTCACGAATTCGGTGAACGTGTGCTCCGAGGTCTTTTTCAGGTTTCTAAACTTCTGCCTGTAAGCCCCAGGTACCAATTGGTACGCCACGGCACTACCTTCTTCACCTTGTCATAATCACAAGAGTCGTTAAGGGACAACGTGGAGTAGGCGATTTGGGCCTTCCCAGTCAAGACGGACTGTATCATGATGGCCCAATTCTCCTTTGGCCACTCCAAAGAGGCTGCGACTTTCTCGAAGGCCGCGAAGAACTTTGAAACTTCCTTCTCTTTGAACTTCGGGACCATTTTGATGTTCCTTACTGGATCGAAAAGACTTGTGTCCGTTGTTTGCCTCCGACCACCTAATCGCAATTCTTCTAGCTCATGTCGTCTCTCCTTTTCCTTCTCTTCTCGCTCTTCTCTTTCTCGTTTCTCCTCTCTTTCTCGCTCTTCTCTCTCTCGTTTCTCTTCTCTTTCTCGCTCTTTCTCTTTCTCGCTCTTCTCTTTCTCTTTCTCGTTCTAATTCTAAACGTCTCATCTCCATTACTTTATCTTTTAATTCTCGTTCTAATTCTAATTTCTTCCATTCTATCTCACGATTTATTTCCAAGGCACGCAGTTTGACTGTAAGTAAACTTATATTCAGTTCACTTGCATCACTGTCAATGTCACTGCCCTTATCTTCCTTTTCAGCAGAAGCTACTTCCTCACTTTCTTTTGTATTTTGTGCCTCGCTTTCTTGTTTCTCCTCGGCCTTCAAATGCCGGTGAACCTTGGACAAGATCTCCACACGGGAATCACTGGCACGTATCTTTATCTCCAGATAGGCACTCACTAATACAAGTTCTGGTTTTCCCAGGTATTTTAATCTGGCAAGACAGTCCTCCTTGTTCAGAAAGGCCTGAACATCGTCCAGAGTGTCGATGGTCGCTTTTTCTGCCATTGTCACTTAGATGGAGCACTAGCACTTAACACACCACTTCACTTTAGCACTTAACACACCGAGCACTATATTACGCCAATATTGCACTTTATCGCACCTAGCGCCTCACTTGCCAATATTGCATGTAATCACATTGGGCACCGCACTACAATATTGCACTAAATCACGCCGAGCACTGCACTACAATATTGCACTAAATCACACCGAGCACCGCACAGGACGTACAACGTCCAAATAATTATAAACGAGGGGAATTATTTACAGGGGATTGCGCTACATCACCATCCCTGTCAAACGTGATTAAGAATGTGACAATGTCAGACCACGGAGGAAAATGAAACAGGAATTTCCTTAAGTACTTTCGTATATTAAATACGAAAGTACTTAAGGAAATTCCTGTTTCATTTTCCTCCGTGGTCTGACATTGTCATATATATATATATATATATATATATATATATATATATATATATATATATATATATATATATATATTATATATATATACTATATATATATATATATATATATATATATATATATATATATATATATATATATATATATATATATATATATATATATATATATATATGCAAACAAGCCTGAATGGTCCCCAGGACTATATGCGACTGAAAACTCACACCCCAGAAGTGACTCGAACCCATACTCCCAGGAGCAACGCAACTGGCAACTACAGGGCGCCTTAATCCGCTTGACCATCACGGCCGGACAAAAAGAAGTGATAGCCGAAGCTATTTGAACCACTTCCCCGCCGGCAACTCGGATGGTAATCTTGGGCATAGCATTTCACCAAATCACCTCATTCTTTGGGGCACACGTGAGGAACACAAATGCAAACAAGCCTGAATGGTCCCCAGGACTATATGCGACTGAAAACTCACACCCCAGAAGTGACTCGAACCCATACTCCCAGGAGCAACGCAACTGGTAACTACAGGGCGCCTTAATCCGCTTGACCATTACGGCCGGACAAAAGGAAGTGATAGCCGAAGCTATTTGAACCACTTCCCCGCCGGCAACTCGGATGGTAATCTTGGGCATAGCATTTCACCAAATCACCTCATTCTTTGGGGCACACGTGAGGAACACAAATGCAAACAAGCCTGAATGGTCCCCAGGACTATATGCGACTGAAAACTCACACCCCAGAAGTGTCTCGAACCCATACTCCCAGGAGCAACGCAACTGGTAACTACAGGGCGCCTTAATCCGCTTGACCATCACGGCCAGACAAAAGGAAGTGATAGCCGAAGCTATTTGAACCACTTCCCCGCCGGCAACTCGGCTGGTAATCTTGGGCATAGCATTTCACCAAATCACCTCATTCTTTGGGGCACACGTGAGGAACACAAATGCAAACAAGCCTGAATGGTCCCCAGGACTATATGCGACTGAAAACTCACACCCCAGAAGTGACTCGAACCCATACTCCCAGGAGCAACGCAACTGGTAACTACAGGGCGCCTTAATCCGCTTGACCATTACGGCCGGACAAAAGGAACTGATAGCCGAAGCTATTTGAACCACTTCCCCGCCGGCAACTCGGATGGTAATCTTGGGCATAGCATTTCACCAAATTACCTCATTCTTTGGGGCACACGTGAGGAACACAAATGCAAACAAGCCTGAATGGTCCCCAGGACTATATGCGACTGAAAACTCACACCCCAGAAGTGACTCGAACCCATACTCCCAGGAGCAACGCAACTGGTAACTACAGGGCGCCTTAATCCGCTTGACCATCACGGCCAGACAAAAGGAAGTGATAGCCGAAGCTATTTGAACCACTTCCCCGCCGGCAACTCGGATGGTAATCTTGGGCATAGCATTTCACCAAATCACCTCATTCTTTGGGGCACACGTGAGGAACACAAATGCAAACAAGCCTGAATGGTCCCCAGGACTATATGCGACTGAAAACTCATACCCCAGAAGTGACTCGAACCCATACTCCCAGGAGCAACGCAACTGGTAACTACAGGGCGCCTTAATCCGCTTGACCATTACGGCCGGACAAAAGGAAGTGATAGCCGAAGATATTTGAACCACTTCCCCGCCGGCAACTCGGATGGTAATCTTGGGCATAGCATTTCACCAAATCACCTCATTCTTTGGGGCACACGTGAGGAACACAAATGCAAACAAGCCTGAATGGTCCCCAGGACTATATGCGACTGAAAACTCACACCCCAGAAGTGACTCGAACCCATACTCCCAGGAGCAACGCAACTGGTAACTACAGGGCGCCTTAATCCGCTTGACCATTACGGCCGGACAAAAGGAAGTGATAGCCGAAGCTATTTGAACCACTTCCCCGCCGGCAACTCGGATGGTAATCTTGGGCATAGCATTTCACCAAATCACCTCATTCTTTGGGGCACACGTGAGGAACACAAATGCAAACAAGCCTGAATGGTCCCCAGGACTATATGCGACTGAAAACTCACACCCCAGAAGTGACTCGAACCCATACTCCCAGGAGCAACGCAACTGGTAACTACAGGGCGCCTTAATCCGCTTGACCATCACGGCCGGACAAAAAGAAGTGATAGCCGAAGCTATTTGAACCACTTCCCCGCCGGCAACTCGGATGGTAATCTTGGGCATAGCATTTCACCAAATCACCTCATTCTTTGGGGCACACGTGAGGAACACAAATGCAAACAAGCCTGAATGGTCCCCAGGACTATATGCGACTGAAAACTCACACCCCAGAAGTGACTCGAACCCATACTCCCAGGAGCAACGCAACTGGTAACTACAGGGCGCCTTAATCCGCTTGACCATTACGGCCGGACAAAAGGAAGTGATAGCCGAAGCTATTTGAACCACTTCCCCGCCGGCAACTCGGATGGTAATCTTGGGCATAGCATTTCACCAAATCACCTCATTCTTTGGGGCACACGTGAGGAACACAAATGCAAACAAGCCTGAATGGTCCCCAGGACTATATGCGACTGAAAACTCACACCCCAGAAGTGACTCGAACCCATACTCCCAGGAGCAACGCAACTGGTAACTACAGGGCGCCTTAATCCGCTTGACCATCACGGCCAGACAAAAGGAAGTGATAGCCGAAGCTATTTGAACCACTTCCCCGCCGGCAACTCGGCTGGTAATCTTGGGCATAGCATTTCACCAAATCACCTCATTCTTTGGGGTACACGTGAGGAACACAAATGCAAACAAGCCTGAATGGTCCCCAGGACTATATGCGACTGAAAACTCACACCCCAGAAGTGACTCGAACCCATACTCCCAGGAGCAACGCAACTGGTAACTACAGGGCGCCTTAATCCGCTTGACCATTACGGCCGGACAAAAGGAACTGATAGCCGAAGCTATTTGAACCACTTCCCCGCCGGCAACTCGGATGGTAATCTTGGGCATAGCATTTCACCAAATCACCTCATTCTTTGGGGCACACGTGAGGAACACAAATGCAAACAAGCCTGAATGGTCCCCAGGACTATGTGCGACTGAAAACTCACACCCCAGAAGTGACTCGAACCCATACTCCCAGGAGCAACGCAACTGGTAACTACAGGGCGCCTTAATCCGCTTGACCATTACGGCCGGACAAAAGGAAGTGATAGCCGAAGCTATTTGAACCACTTCCCTGCCGGCAACTCGGATGGTAATCTTGGGCATAGCATTTCACCAAATCACCTCATTCTTTGGGGCACACGTGAGGAACACAAATGCAAACAAGCCTGAATGGTCCCCAGGACTATATGCGACTGAAAACTCACACCCCAGAAGTGACTCGAACCCATACTCCCAGGAGCAACGCAACTGGTAACTACAGGGCGCCTTAATCCGCTTGACCATCACGGCCAGACAAAAGGAAGTGATAGCCGAAGCTATTTGAACCACTTCCCCGCCGGCAACTCGGATGGTAATCTTGGGCATAGCATTTCACCAAATCACCTCATTCTTTGGGGCACACGTGAGGAACACAAATGCAAACAAGCCTGAATGGTCCCCAGGACTATATGCGACTGAAAACTCACACCCCAGAAGTGACTCGAACCCATACTCCCAGGAGCAACGCAACTGGTAACTACAGGGCGCCTTAATCCGCTTGACCATCACAGCCAGACAAAATGAAGTGATAGCCGAAGCTATTTGAACCACTTCCCCGCCGGCAACTCGGATGGTAATCTTGGGCATAGCATTTCACCAAATCACCTCATTCTTTGGGGCACACGTGAGGAACACAAATGCAAACAAGCCTGAATGGTCCCCAGGACTATATGCGACTGAAAACTCACACCCCAGAAGTGACTCGAACCCATACTCCCAGGAGCAACGCAACTGGTAACTACAGGGCGCCTTAATCCGCTTGACCATTACGGCCGGAAAAAAGGAAGTGATAGCCGAAGCTATTTGAACCACTTCCCCGCCGGCAACTCGGATGGTAATTTTGGGCATAGCATTTCACCAAATCACCTCATTCTTTGGGGCACACGTGAGGAACACAAATGCAAACAAGCCTGAATGGTCCCCAGGACTATATGCGATTGAAAACTCACACCCCAGAAGTGACTCGAACCCATACTCCCAGGAGCAACGCAACTGGTAACTACAGGGCGCCTTAATCCGCTTGACCATCACGGCCGGACAAAAGGAAGTGATAGCCGAAGCTATTTGAACCACTTCCCCGCCGGCAACTCGGATGGTAATCTTGGGCATAGCATTTCACCAAATCACCTCATTCTTTGGGGCACACGTGAGGAACACAAATGCAAACAAGCCTGAATGGTCCCCAGGACAATATGCGACTGAAAACTCACACCCCAGAAGTGACTCGAACCCATACTCCCAGGAGCAACGCAACTGGTAACTACAGGGCGCCTTAATCCGCTTGACCATCACAGCCAGACAAAATGAAGTGATAGCCGAAGCTATTTGAACCACTTCCCCTCCGGCAACTCGGATGGTAATCTTGGGCATAGCATTTCACCAAATCACCTCATTCTTTGGGGCACACGTGAGGAACACAAATGCAAACAAGCCTGAATGGTCCCCAGGACTATATGCGACTGAAAACTCACACCCCAGAAGTGACTCGAACCCATACTCCCAGGAGCAACGCAACTGGTAACTACAGGGCGCCTTAATCCGCTTGACCATTACGGCCGGAAAAAAGGAAGTGATAGCCGAAGCTATTTGAACCACTTCCCCGCCGGCAACTCGGATGGTAATTTTGGGCATAGCATTTCACCAAATCACCTCATTCTTTGGGGCACACGTGAAGAACACAAATGCAAACAAGCCTGAATGGTCCCCAGGACTATATGCGACTGAAAACTCACACCCCAGAAGTGACTCGAACCCATACTCCCAGGAGCAACGCAACTGGTAACTACAGGGCGCCTTAATCCGCTTGACCATTACGGCCGGACAAAAGGAAGTGATAGCCGAAGCTATTTGAACCACTTCCCCGCCGGCAACTCGGATGGTAATCTTGGGCATAGCATTTCACCAAATCACCTCATTCTTTGGGGCACACGTGAGGAACACAAATGCAAACAAGCCTGAATGGTCCCCAGGACTATATGCGACTGAAAACTCACACCCCAGAAGTGACTCGAACCCATACTCCCAGGAGCAACGCAACTGGTAACTACAGGGCGCCTTAATCCGCTTGACCATCACGGCCAGACAAAAGGAAGTGATAGCCAAAAAAAAACGCATGTTTTTACCAGTCACAGGTGTGGAATCTATATAATATGGATATAAAAAGACGCGCCTATTCGAATGCAACGTTGTGTCAAAATTGTAAAGCAATCGGTAAAGAACTTTCGGAGATTACAGCGTGTGTTGCTCTTACGTCCAACAGATGGCGCTGTTTTTCAAAAAAAGCATGTTTTTTCCTGTCACAGGTGAGGCATGTATATAGTAGATATATAAAAAGATGCGCCTATTCGAATACAATGTTGTGTCAAAATTTCAAAGCTATTGGTAAAGAGGTTTCGATGATTTCTCTCACATGAAAAACACAGTTTTTCAGAAAAAGCATATTTTTTACCGTCATAGACCTGACCTCTATATAGTATCTATATAAAAACTAGATGGTGTTGAGATTGCGAAGTCGGATTGTGAAAGGGATCTGGGTGTTATGATTAGTAAGAATTTAAAACCAAAGGATCAATTCATGAATGTTCGAAATAAGGCAAATAGGATACTGGGATTTATTAATCGAAGCGTTAGTAACAAGACACCTGGTGTGGTTCTTCAGTTATATCTTGCTCTGATTAGGCCCCATTTAGATTATGCAATTCAGTTTTGGTCGCCATACTGTAGAATGGATATAAATTCACTTGAATGTGTCCAGCGTAGGATGACTTAGTTAATTCTCCAAATTAGAAATCTTTCATTTGAAGAAAGATTAACAAAACTTAAATTGCATTCACTGGAAAGGCAAAGAGTTAGGGGTGAGATGATAGAGGTTTACAAGTGGATAAAGGGACATAACAAAGGGGATAGTAATAAGGCATTAAAAATATCAACACAAGACAGAACACGAGACTATGGGTATAAACTGGATAAGTTTAGATTTAGGAAAGATTTGGATAAATACTGGTTCGGTAACAGGGTTGTTGATTTGTGGAACCAATTACTGCATAACGTGGTGGAAGTGGGGTCCCTCGATTGTTTCAAGCGTGGGTTGGGCATGAATATGAGTGGGATTGGGTGGTAATTAACCGTTTCATCTGTTTCCACCACAGTGTCGATGGACTTGTATGTGACTGCCACGTTTCCGTTCTCCAATTTCCAGAAATTGATGTGAAATATCTCAGCTGATGAGTCGTTTTGCATTTGGACATGCATATTTGTAGTTAATTTTAACATCTTTACGTGGCGCCTCAAAGTAGAGTATTTCAGGCAAGCATTTATTTCGTCTACTGGTGTCGATCGAGGAATTACAGGTTTGCATGAAATCTCCCGCAAGCAATATTAATGCGTTCCCAAATGGTCTGATGTTTCAACGCAAATCTTGCAATCAAGAGCCTCGAGCGATATTTTGTGGGCTATAGTGCATTCATCCCAAACAATAAGTTTACATTTCTGCAATACTTTTCCCATGTTGAATGCTTTGGAAATGTTGCAGGTGGGAGTTTCAATGAATTGCATGTTCAATGGCAATTTCAAAGCCGAAGTAGCAGTTCATCCACCTGGTAACAATGTCGCAGCTATTCCGGACGATGCAAGAGCTAAAGTTATGCCATTTTGGGATCGAAATGCTGCCAAAATCAATCTAATTAGAAACGTTTTACAGTTCCTCCAGACGCATCTTAGAAGATTTCTCCAAACCCGTTATTGACAGTTTGAATTATTTGATCATAAATGCCTTTTCGCTCAAGCGTTAGCTTAACAATATTTGATTGCACATACGCCAACAGATCACTCATGTTGTAATTTTGTTCACGACGCAATTCTACCTTGAATGAAGCAGCAGCAGATCGATTCGGTGATGGCATTCCCAATTGATTGTGAACTTTGTTCACAATTTCTAAGCACAATTCTTCAATCATTATCAACGCTTCGTTGTAGATTTCTGCTCTGAAATTCATGTTTATATTTGAATTTTTCTTGCATATTCGACGGACAATATCTTCAGCCATGTGTGATTTGTGTTTCTCCCATAACTCTGTTGGAGATGAAGGAGAGCCGGTGGTCAATATGAGTGCAAACAATGCACGAATTGTATTTGGATGTGACGTGTTGGACGCGTCATTAATGCATACATCACAGTGTCGGTCGTTCTCCATTAAATTCAGAGCTTGACATGCACTACGGAAATTAACATGTGTTACGCCGTTGACAAATCTCAATTGCTGGAAACACGTTGGACCAGGGACATTTACCAACAGCTTGCGAAGAAAGACACACTTATTTTGATTGGGATGCATGGTGTACAGTCTGCCTATCGTAGTTTGTTCGAATATGCCAGGTTGTCCGTCGACTCGCTCTCCTCGTTGACGTCGTTCAAATGATTTTCTACTGGCATTCCATGTGTTATACGTAGGTACTTCCAAATACAGCAATGTTTTCGCAAACACGTCATTTTGACATAACGTGAAGAAAGCAGTTAACGTTGTTATAGCCGGTGGATTCATAGTTGTTTGTTGTACATTTGCAGCTGTGAAATAAACGTGTTGTCCATTTTGTTATTTTAAACGAAAACAAAAAATACTTACGAAATATTTCAATTCAAACGCCGATCAATCGACATAGCTTAATTTCACCACCAATTGCACTGAAAAATAAGAAGAACAGTTAAAAAGACGGAATGAAAAACAATGAAAAAAGAAACAAATTAGCTATACCCACGAAATGAATGGTATGGTAAACAACACAGTTCAATTGTAACAAAATGTCACACAAAATAATTAAATAAAAATGAAAATAAATCAAAATCTATGAAAAATCAATATATCAATGCAATCAGATACACTGAAATTGAATTGTATCATATCTTGTACATCGTATGGTGCTCTTACTTGCAACAGGTAGTGCTGTTTTTCATAAAATGTATGTTTTTTACCTGTCACAGTTATGGCATCTAAATAGTAGGTATATCAAAACACACGAAAGGAACGTCGTATCAAAATTTCAAAGCAATCGGTGAAGAACTTTTGGAGATTACAGCGTGTGTTGCTCATCCGTATTATAAATGGTGCTGTTTAAAAAAAAAAAAATCCTGGTACAGGTGAGGCATGTATATAGATGGCATATAAAAACACTCGCCAATTCGAATGCAATGATGTGTCAAGATTTCAAAGCAATCGGTAAAGAGGTTTCGAAGATTTCCCTCACTTGAAAAACAAACAAAAAAAAAAACAGCTTTTCAAAAAAAGCATGTTTTCTCCCGTCACGACGTGACATCTATATAGTATGTATATAAAAACCCGCTCGGATGGGAATGTAACGTTGTGTGAAAATTTCAAGGCAATCGATGAAGAACTTTCGGAGATTAGCGATTTTGAACAAACGAACAATTCCATTTTTATTTATATAGATTTATTTAAAGTGAATCTTAAAAAATATCCCCAGATTGAAGGGTTCAGGTACTCACAAGAGAAATCTTATGAAGGAAATCACTGATCACTGATTTCCTTACGTGGCAACATCACCATTTTCTCTGGAATGTTACTAAATCCGTTCTCTGTGATAAGGTTAGTAGATTAGTAATATTAGTATTTTCCTGACAGAGCCGTTTTTACTTGGTATTCCAGGGGTTAGTAAATTATACGTCGAAATTTCCGACACCTGTCTCTATACTTTATACTCCCATCAATATGCAACAAACTTATAACACTGAAACTATAAGATGCATAACATATAACTATTGACAGTCTTCTTCAAAATCTCAAACTTAATTCTGTGTCTGGACAGATGATTCTGTGCAATGATGAATAGCTTGTAAACGTACAATGTATAAAGCAAACGAAATTATCATGTTTAGGAAGCAAAGATTGGACGACTGTGTAAGCACAACACAAAAGGAGAAACTGTATTTATCTAGCCACAAAGTTCCTTAAACTAAATATGGTGTTGGGATATTTTCATGACTCTAACAGAATCTTTACTTAACTTTAAATGAACCTATTCTTTAAATAATTCATTACAATTAATATCTGAAGTAGCTTATACAGTTAAATGGAATGTGATTTTTACCAATGATAATAACATTTGCATAAATTTTATATGGATTCTATCTCATGTTAGAGTTACAAAACATTACTTTGTGTGTCGATTGGCCAGTGAGGTTTACAAAGAGTAAATACAGACTGCGACTTTGAACTGTATAATGCAAATAATTAAAAACATACAAGTTAAAATTATTATTTCAGATTTAGAAAAATTAACAAATGCTCAAAGGTCTAAACGCTGCAATATTAAAAGGTTATGACAACTTTTGTAATTATAAGAATTTGTGTGACTAGCACAGCAAGCCACCCAGACAATGTGATGCTTGAAATCACTTTGAGCTCTGGCAAGTTAGTGAGGCTGAGTCACTCTCAGAATAATCATCTTGTAAACTCTATGATGAACCGCTAAGGCGTTCAATAACACTACATTATTGAATATAAAACAACAAATTGTTGACCTAGCATATTGTTGACCTAGCATATTGTTGACCTAGCATATTGTTGACCTAGCATATTGTTGACCTAGCATATTGTTGACCTAGCATATTGTTGACCTAGCATATTGTTGACCTAGCATATTGTTGACCTAGCATATTGTTGACCTAGCATATTGTTGACCTAGCATATTGTTGACCTAGCATATTGTTGACCTAGCATATTGTTGACCTAGCATATTGTTGACCTAGCATATTGTTGACCTAGCATATTGTTGACCTAGCATATTGTTGACCTAGCATATTGTTGACCTAGCATATTGCATAATCAACTATGTAACTATTTTATTGTATCTGGAATAATATAGGACATCCTAACAATTATCCGAAATCTGCTTGTGCATATTAATAATAAAAATTAATTAATGCATACAATATGAATCCATTCCGGTGATGTGTTGCAGTAAACAACAGAAAGTTGCATTTACAAATACGTAAGTTAAACATAAAAAAAAATATGATGTTCTGGAATGTAACTTTATGAAATATGTGTTAAAAGCAACAGTTTAGACCTATTTTCTTATCTATGATCCTTTGTCACGCGTGGCAGTGTATATGAGCACCATCTACACTGTATTAAGATCTAAATCAATTATTCCATTTAGACAAACATTTATATTGATTTTGTCAATAAAAATGTTCAAAATAATGAACAGTAGCAACATTCACAATGACAGTATCAACAGTAACAGAATAAAGTGGCATGATCATCAACAATGACAGAATAAAGTGGCATGATCATCAACAATGACAGAATAAAGTGGCATGAGCATCAACTATGACAGAATAAAGTGGCATGAGCATCAACAATGACAGAATAAAGTGGCATGATCATCAACAATGACAGAATAAAGTGGCATGAGCATCAACAATGACAGAATAAAGTGGCATGAGCATCAACAATGACAGAATAAAGTGGCATGATCATCAACAATGACAGAATAAAGTGGCATGAGCATCAACAATGACAGAATAAAGTGGCATGAGCATGAACAATGATAGAATAAAGTGGCATGATCATCAACAGTAACGGAATAAAGTGGCATGATCATCAACAGTAACAGAATAAAGTGGCATGATCATCAACAATGATAGAATAAAGTGGCATGATCATCAACAATGACAGAATAAAGTGGCATGATCATCAACAGTAACAGAATAAAGTGGCATGATCATCAACAATGATAGAATAAAGTGGCATGAGCATCAACAGTGACAGAATAAAGTGGCATGATCATCAACAGTAACAGAATAAAGTGGCATGATCATCAACAGTAACAGAATAAAGTGGCATGAGCATCAACAATGATATAATAAAGTGGCATGATCATCAACAGTAACAGAATAAAGTGGCATGAGCATCAACAATGATAGAATAAAGTGGCATGAGCATCAATAATGATAGAATAAAGTGGCATGAGCATCAACAATGACAGAATAAAGTGGCATGATCATTAACAATGATAGAATAAAGTGGCATGATCATCAACAATGATAGAATAAAGTGGCATGATCATCAACAGTAACAGAATAAAGTGGCATGATCATCAACAGTAACAGAATAAAGTGGCATGAGCATCAACAATGACAGAATAAAGTGGCATGATCATCAACAGTAACAGAATAAAGTGGCATGAGCATCAACAATGACAGAATAAAGTGGCATGATCATCAACAGTGACAGAATTCAACAGACTGTAATAAAAGTGAAATTAACAACAGTGAAAGCGACAGCAGTGACAGTAGTGTTGCTGTTAATAATACTGGAGCCGTGATATACATGTGCTTCAGCCTACAGTTTAGACTTATTATCTTGTGTATGACCCTCTGTCCTGCGTGACAGTGAATACCTGCATTATCCTCACTTTAATAAGAATTAATTGATATCCTCAGATTAGGCAAAATTTTAATTAATTTTGTCAATAAAGATGATAATAATAAAAGTTGATCCGTTTACGTCACTGTTGTTGATATTCCTGTTGGTGCAATTACTGTAGATGCTGTCATTCTTGATAATGTCACTGTTAATAATGCTACTCTTGTACAGTAACTGTTGAAAAATATCACTGTTGTTGATATTACTGTTAATGTCACTGTTGTAATGTCACTGTTGATGATGCCATTGTTGGTACTTCTGACATTGTCACTGTTGTTGCTGGTACTGTGGATATTGTTACTCTTATTTTTATTGTGGTGGCTTTCACTGTGGTTGTTTTCACTGTGGTTGTTTTACCGGGGTTACTTCCACTATGGTTGCTTTCACTGCGATTGCTTTCACTGTGGCTACTTTCACTGTGGTTACTTTCACTGCGGTTGCTTTCACTGGGGTTACTTTCACTGTTATTGCTTTCACTGTGATTGCTTTCATTGTGGTTACTTTCCCAGTGGTTGCTTTCACTATGGTCACTTTCCCTGTGGTTACTTTCACTGTGGTTACTTTCACTGTGGTTACTTTCCCTGTGGTTGCTTTCACTGTGGTTGTTTTCACTGTGGTAGCTTTCACTGCGGATGCTTTCACTGAGGTTACTTTCCCTGTGGTTGCTTTCACCGTGATTGCATTCACTGTGGCTGCTTTCACTATTGTTTGCTTTCATTGTTGTTGCTTTCACTGTGGCTGTTTCACTGTAGTTGCGTTCATTGTTGTTGCTCAATGCTCAATGAGATGGATGGTACACTTAAACTTGGCCGTAAAAATGATATAAAGCTTACTATACTAGAATTTACATCAAACATGTAAGAAAATAAGCATATAGATATATATAAGTAAATAAACTGGTGAACGTTGGCAGCTCTCCTCTCGCCGCCTCTGGCAATACAGACAGCTGGGCAAATTTAATGGGGTGCTCGGGCCCTCACTAGGCACACAGAGTACTTTGCTTTAGGAGGTCAGACCCCACCCTGATCCGGTGCATTATACCGGTAAGAGACGGGAGACCTCTTAAAGAAAGTGCAACCCTCTAGATCAGGCTCCCTTGCACCTAGCACTGCCGGGTGGGTAAACATTGAGCAGCAACGACATGAGCCACCATGATCTACCGAATCAAGGTACGATTTAGAGAGGACCGGTCTCTTTACCCGGTCAGAAATCTCAGATTTCTTCAGAACAACAATCAACGTTGCACCACTGGACGTCGTCGTCGATGATGAAGGACCCCCTCAACTGTTGTTCAGCAGTGCCGAGGCCGCACAACGTCTATTTGACCCCATCAACCTTACTGCTCTCGAGGAGGCGCACATGTTCCTCACCCCACCACGACACTACCTCGCAGCCAGGACTGTTTTTGTAAGCAGAGTCAGCTCCCTCATTTCCGAAAAAGCTGCCACCGACGTCGCCACCAGTATAACTGAAGATAACCCTTCCTTGACTGCAGTCACTGTAAAATTCATCACTGTGCAGGACAGCAACCTCTTCCCCATGAAGGTAACCATCACCTCGCCTGAGGAAGCTACCTCTGCTACCACCAACGGCTTCAGGTGCTTCGGCCTCGCTTGCACACCCCGATAAATCAGCAAAGAACATTACTACCAGCTACGAGAATGCTTTAAGTGCTATAAGACAATGCTATAGTTATGAGCACTTTACGTAATAATGCCCATCTCAGGCCCAACGGTGCAGCAAGTGTGCCCAGAATCACCATTTCAAACAATACACCAGCGACTTCCTCCAATGCCTTCTCTGCCAAGGTCACCATACTGCCGTTTCTGCTGAGTGTCCTCGAAGACGTGAAGAAATACAGAAGATGACCGACGCCAGGCAAGTCAACACCACTCGACGAGAACCATCAACATTCAACGTGCAAGCCGCCAACTTTCCTCTGCTTCCGGGTAGGGGCGGAGCTTCTGCACAGACTGCATCCTATTGGGGCCCTGGCTGCCAGTCCGCCAACCAATCATCAACGCAGCTGCGACAGCCACAACCTCACTCTGCTCAATCAACAAGCCAGCCCTCACCACACCAGATGCAGCTCCCCAACAGGAATCACAGTGTCATAATGGGACTCATCCGCACTGCTGAAAGAATTGCAGGCACAAACACCAAGGAATTTGTACGAATTTTAAAAATCATGTACACTGACAATGGTCTACCAACATTTACCGTTCCTGAAGAACTCTTCACAACTACAGCCTCAGCCAACGCCAGTGCTACGACTTCAGCAACAAATATCACTTCTGCCCCTGACATCACCATCTCTTCAACTGCATTGGCAGATATCCTGTCTGCTGACGCTTACCCTCTGCATCCTTCAACAGCTCTTGCTACAGATTCTGCAATATCCTTGCACACTGCTACTCCAGATGTCTGTAGCATAATTAAATAAAATTTTCAAATACCTGTCGCCACAATTACGGGCTCACCATAGCCTGTGCTACTTGGAACTTTGTTCCAGGTAGCGAATCTTTAACAACAACAACATACTCCAGATGAACCATTTACTACTCCAGTTATACCTGTGACTACACCAGCTTCAACAGAGACTCCACCAGCTTCAACAGAGACTCCACCAGCTTCACAGGAACCTTCACCGGATGCTTCTGCAGATTTCCACCTGTCTTCTGATGACGACTCTATTGCCTGTGTTGGCGCTGAAACACTCACCACCATCCTCGGACCAGGAGGCGGAATGTGATGCTAATCCAGTATTAGAAGCAATGTTCCAATAGCGTGACAAAACTACAGTTAGATCTCCTGAATTCAGATGGATCTCAAGCCTGATATATAACAAGAGGGCAGAATTCTTAAAGCTGGAATATCCAGGACATGCATGCAGTCACGCTAACGACATAATCTTCGAGGAATGCGATGAATCTACACTGATACCCGAACTCATTCAAAGTGACTACGCTGAATACAAACATCAAATGATTACACGAAGCATGAAGAAATTGAAGAAAGAAGAAAGCAGAAGCAAGAAGAAGAAAGAAAAAAGAAGAATGAAGACACCACTTGAAGACAGATTGTCTCTACCAGAACGAAGAAGCACTGCCACTTCCGCCTTCTGACCAGTTTCCTAGCTACATATTGACACGCAGCTGGGTCAAGCCCTGGCACTTTTCTCTTCAACTTAAGCGTTTCCTCCCACCAACTTTACTTCAGCTGTCCCCACTTCAAGGCTCGCCCCATGGAAATCTTCTGTATTATTCGGTTCGGTTCGGTTCCTCACTAAGGGGCAGCTCAATCAGCCTAGACCTCTCGTGCACCAACTCTGCCACATTCGTCCCACGCTGTCAACTTTAAGTAGTAGATAATATGTGGGCCTAACCTACAGCCTAACCTACTCCTAACGTAATATGAAACACACTAATATAAATATATACTAGGCCTATCTAGCCTAGTTACCAAGGGACATGGGAGGGAAATAATGATCTACCCTAAAACAATCCTGTCCACCGAGGCCAGGCCTCCGATGGTTGTAGAGGTACACGGTTCCTGGGGCGGTCCTCGACGTTCCGGTCGTTCCGCGACCGGAACGTCGAGGACCACATCGAGGACGTCGTGGAGCATTTACTCCACAACGTCCTCGGGCGTCGTGGAGTAAATGCGTCGTCCCCATACCTATTCCCAGGTTTTTCAAGCTGGCCCATCCAGTGATCACTGAGCACGTCGCTTTCCTCCCTCGCTCCTTCACCGAGACGAATACTAATGGATCCAGACGCGATGTTTCCCTTCCAAGTCTCCAGTGGATGTGACCCGGTCTCAACAGCTCGCATATCGTACTGGAGCGCGACCCACAGGGCTTCACACCGCCCTCCCAGCATTGACGCTCACCTCCGTCGTTGACTAACAGCAATGAGCTCTTGGCGCTCTTTCGCCCACTAAACTCTGATTCTTTGTGCTCCCCGGGAGAACACTAATCTTCTATGATGATAGTAGACTACTTTACGCTGCACAATCCACTGAGCGAGGCCTCTAAAACCTCCAATCTGGAGAGCTCACTGACACACTTCTGCTCGTGTCGAAGGTCCGTGAATCTCTGAGCTTCAGCGCCTCCGCAAGGCCTGAGCAAGGCCTCCCGGTGACGTCACAGCCTCCAGGGGCGGGCTCTAATTGGTCACTGACGTCACGTGACCTCTTCCAGCCAATCGCCAGCTTGCTGGCGCTCTCATAGTCTTGGCGCCAGCCTGACAGGGGCGTTGCAATTTTGTATGTATTAGGGGCGTAAGCGCCCCTTACCTGTAAAACTTAGAAACGAAAATTTATCCACAAATACGTACTCTTTCCAGCTGCCTCCTATATCAAACGATTCCCTGCGGCTCAGGGAACCTGCAAGGTAAGAAGATATGACTCTTTACGCTGGAACAGGGAAGAAAATAGGAGAGGGCACCGTAGCACAAGGCATCCTTCCACCCTACAGTGTGACAAGGCCTCCTCCCACCCTACAGTGTGACAAGGATTGCTCCCACCCTACAATGTGACAAGACATCCTCTTACCCTACAGTGTAACAAGGCCTCCTCCCACCCTACAGTGTGACAAGGATTGCTCCCACCCTAACGTGTGACAAGGTGTCCTCTCACCCTATAGTGTAACAATGTGTCCTCACAACCTACAGTGTGATAATGATTCCTCGCACCTTATAATGCAACAATGTGTCCTCTCACCCTACAGTATGACATGGCCTCCTCCCACCCTACAGTGTGACAAGGTCTCCTCCCACCCTACAATGTAACAAGGCCTCCTCCCACCCTACAGTGTGACAAGACATCCTCCCACCCTACAGTGTGACAAGGCCTCCTCCCACCCTACAGTGTGACAAGGCCTCCTCCCACCCTACAGTGTGACAAGGCCTCCTCCCACCCTACAGTGTGACAAGACATCCTCCCACCCTACAGTATGACAAGGCCTCCTCCCACCCTACAGTGTGACAAGACATCCTCCCACCCTACAGTGTGACATGGCATCCTCCCACCCTACAGTGTGACAAGGATTCCTCTCACCCTATAGGGTAACAATGTGTCCTCCCACCCTACAGTGTGACAAGGACTCCTCCCACCCTACAGTGTGACAAGGCCTCCTTCCACCCTACAGTGTGACAAGGCCTCCTTCCACCCTACAGTGTAACAAGGCCTCCTCCCACCCTACAGTGTGACAAGGACTCCTCCCACCCTACAGTATGACAAGGCCTCCTCTCACCCTACATTAGTATGGCAAGGCATCATCCCACCCTACAGTATGACAAGGCCTCCTCCCACCCTACAGTATGACAAGGCATCATCCCACCCTACAGTATGACAAGGCCTCCTCCCACCCTACAGTATGACAAGGCATCATCCCACCCTACAGTATGACAAGGCCTCCTCCCACCCTACAGTATGACAAGGCCTCCTCCCACCCTACAGTATGACAAGGCATCATCCCACCCTACAGTATGACAAGGCCTCCTCCCACCCTACAGTATGACAAGGCCTCCTCCCACCCTACAGTATGGCAAGGCCTCCTCCCACCCTACAGTATGACAAGGCCTCCTCCCACCCTACAGTATGGCAAGGCCTCCTCCCACCCTACAGTATGACAAGGCCTCCTCCCAGCCTACAGTATGACAAGGCCTCCTCCCACCCTACAGTATGACAAGGCCTCCTCCCACCCTACAGTATGGCAAGGCCTCCTCCCACCCTACAGTATGACAAGGCCTCCTCCCACCCTACAGTATGGCAAGGCCTCCTCCCACCCTACAGTATGACAAGGCCTCCTCCCAGCCTACAGTATGACAAGGCCTCCTCCCACCCTACAGTATGACAAGGCCTCCTCCCAGCCTACAGTATGACAAGGCCTCCTCCCAGCCTACAGTACGACAAGGCCTCCTCCCACCCTACAGTATGACAAGGCCTCCTCCCACCCTACAGTATGACAAGGCCTCCTCCCACCCTACAGTATGACAAGGCCTCCTCCCACCCTACAGTATGACAAGGCCTCCTCCCACCCTTCAGTATGACAAGGCCTCCTCCCACCCTACAGAATGACAAGGCCTCCTCCCACCCTACAGAATGACAAGGCCTCCTCCCACCCTACAGTATGACAAGGACTCCTCTCACCCTACAGTATGACAAGGCTTCCTCCCACCCTACAGTATGACAAGGCCTCCTCCCACCCTACATTATGACAAGGCATCCTCTCACCCTACAATGTTTCAAGTCCTCCCACCCTAAAGCGCACCATAGCTTTCTCCCACCCTACAACGCACCACAGTTTTCTCCCACCCAACAACGCACCACAGCTTTCTCCCACACTACAACGCACCACAGCTTTCTCCCACACTACAACGCACCATAGCTTTCTCCCACCCTACAACGCACCACAGTTTTCTCCCACACTACAACGCACCACAGCTTTCTCCCACCCTACAACGCACCACAGTTTTCTCCCACCCAACAACGCACCACAGTTTTCTCCCACCCAACAACGCACCACAGCTTTCTCCCACACTACAACGCACCACAGCTTTCTCCCACACTACAACGCACCATAGCTTTCTCCCACCCTACAACGCACCACAGTTTTCTCCCACACTACAACGCACCACAGCTTTCTCCCACCCTACAACGCACCACAGTTTTCTCCCACCCAACAACGCACCACAGTTTTCTCCCACCCAACAACGCACCACAGTTTTCTCCCACCCTACAACGCACCACAGTTTTCTCCCACCCAACAACGCACCACAGTTTTCTCCCACCCAACAACGCACCACAGTTTTCTCCCACCCAACAACGCACCACAGTTTTCTCCCACCCAACAACGCACCACAGTTTTCTCCCACCCTACAACACACCACAGTTTTCGCCCACCCTACAACGCACCATAGCTTTCTCCCACCCTACAACACACCATGGTCTCTTTCCATTTTTATGATTTCCAAGACATACAAAGCATTCAAACACACGTATAAACACTCAGTGCAGCTCAGAAAATATACGAAGGAACAGAAAGTTGTATATAATTAAAAGTTCAATATTGTACTTTTCTTTAGTTGTAAAGCCTCATTACAGTATGAGGTCAATGGCTCATGCTGGGAACGGAAATGGTGAGAGAAACGTGGAGGATGAAATATTCTGTTTTATATCTTATGAAAGGCTTAGCGTGTTAATATGTAATTTAACAGATAGATAACTTTATTATTTGGTATAAAACTGAATGTCATTATTCTCTATCAGATTATATCAGATTCAAGGCAAAATTTTATGATTATTTATAATGATATATGAATGTTTTAGAGGATAATTTACTCTGAAAGTAACATGTTGCAAATAAATGATACCATAATTGTTATTAACATCCTATTCTTTGCGGGCGATGAGTCATAATAATGTGGCTGAAGTATGTAGACCAGACCACACACTAGAAAGTGAAGGGACGACGACGTTTCGGTCCGTCCTGGACTATACTTGAGAATGGTCCAGGACGAACCGAAACGTCGTCGTCCCTTCACTTTCTAGTGTGTGGTCTGGTCAACATCCTATTCTTTGATCTGTGCCAGAAATGTTGTTCGAATATTAACATTTTTAAATGTTATCCTATGCAGCCACTATTAACTTAGGACCCAATCTGTTAGTGAGCTAATATAAGCTACCCTCTCCATGCAGGAGTGGATTTGATGACGACGATGATGGCGGAGGCTTCAACGATGGTAGCGGCCGCTTCAGTAATGGTGGCGGAGGCTTCACCCTTGGTGATGGCAACTTTGGCCATGGCGACGGTGGCTTGAGTGGTGATAACAGCGGCGGCGGCAGCAGAAGCCGCAGGTACACCGTCACGAACAGCGAACTGGGGAAACTCGATCAACTCTTTCGCTTCGGCGACCGCGAGCAGTACGACCGCCGCCAGACGCCCTCCTACTTTGAAGGTATGCAATGTTCCCTGTTACCATGTGTCACGTAGCGGGCACCATGTGTAATGTAGCGGACCTCATGTGTGTAATGTAGCGGACACGATGTGTTACGTAGCGGACACGATGTGTCACGTAACGGGCACCATGTGTAATGTAGCGGGCACTATAAGTCATGTAGCGGGCATCCTCTTGTCTGGTGTTCCCTTCACCACACTTGTGCCCACTAATGAAGCCGAACGGCACCCACGGCACGGTCATCCCTTGTGATCAACTGAGTAGCCTTGCACCACTGATTTTAACTTCCCCTTAGGGGGCATAATCATTTTAAATTATAGTTGTTCAATTTGCTTATAAATTTATTTATGAAATGGTTATAGAAAGGGCTACAACTGGTCCAAGTTTCACCATCACACCCTAAACAGAAAAGGAGAAAAAAAATACACAACGTATTATGCAACGAATCTTCAACATTCTCAAATAATCTCAGGGAACACATGTGTCAACTAAAATGTCTACTATGTGCTGTAGAAGCCCAAACTCTTGTAATAATTGTAATATGTATGTGCAATATATATATATATATATATATATATATGTGTAATTTTTTTTTTTTTTTTTTTTTTTTTTTTTTTTTCGTTTGTTATCAAGGGATTTGCATGAAACTTGCACACCTTGCTCAATGGATGTCTATCTGCAAGGGTGCCAATTATGAACGAAATCTGTCGAAGTCAAGCTCAGCTACAGGTGGCCGAACTTTGATCTTTATTTTACTCAGGAAAGTAATTTACAACTTCAAAGTACTTCATAGCTTTCATTTATTAATCAATTTACATGCAAATTACATTTTATATGTAGAGTTTGTGCTTCTACAGAACATAGTAGACATTTTAGTCCAAAGTCCATTTGTTGATTTTATAAAAATTTATAAACATCATATATTGCATATTTTTGGAAGGGTAACTTTGAATAATTATATTATTGCACTAAACACTTTTTTGATAAAACTACTCACTGCATTCCTTTTTTATGTGCTAATTCTAATATCTGAGTGTTATAGAAAGGATTTTAGTTGACACATGTGTTTCCTGAGATTATTTGAAAATGTTGAAAATTCGTTGCATAATACGTTGTGTATTTTTTTTCTCCTTTTCTGTTTAGGGTGTGATGGTGAAACTTGGACCAGTTGTAGCCCTGTCTATAACCATTTCATAAATAAATTTATAAGCAAATTTAACAACTTTTAATTTAAAATGTTTATGCCCCCTTAGCCCAAGTGCGCCTCCACAATCTCACAATCTCAATAAACAAATGAACTGCTCTCCAACAATTGAACAGCTCCGGGCAATTTTCCCCACAGATTGATTCCTGAACCCTAAACATTACATAACGTTACTGGGTCAACACACACACAAAGGCCCCTAACTGGAGGTTCACATTCAAGTAATACCTTATCAGAATTCCTCTCAGTTCCCCAGCATTCCTGGGTTACTAAAGCATCGTCACACTCGTGATCTTCCTCAACACTCACCACCTGCCTAACTCCACTCACTTTTCTCATGTCCTAGTGGCTCTGGCTGCATCCTCTAATTCATAAATTTACCTATATAACTTGGACTGCTCTAATCAGTAAAATGACCTTGAACTGTGCTTGTATTGGTAAACCTCTCTTACAATATAATGTAAATAAATTAATAAATAAATAAATGTTTATTTAGGTAAGGTACATACATACAAGAGATTTTACAAAGTTTGTTGGATTAATAGATAGAGCTAGTACATACAATGCCTAAAGCCACTATTACGCAAAGCGTTTCGAGCATGTGGCATCAACGAGCTAAATAATACACGAAAGAAATGTTCTGACAGTTTAAATATACAATATACAATATAAACTCACCTCAGGAACGTCATAGAATTACACACTGGTATCCAAATAAATTTGATAAACTACAATGAGTGTAGTTAGCGGCAGAGACCTGGGCCCAGATTCACGAAGCACTTACGCAAGTACTTACGAACGTGTACATCTTTCCTCAATCTTTGACGGCTTTGGTTACATTTATTAAACAGTTTACAAGCATGAAAACTTGCCAATCAACTGTTGTTGTTATAAACAGCCTCCTGGTGCTTCGGAGCTCATTAACTGTTTAAAATAATTGTAAACAAAGCCGCCAAAAATTGAGAAAAGATGTACAGGCTCGTAAGTGTTTGCGTAAGTGCTTTCGTGAATCTGGCCCCTGGCGGTTGTCATGACGCGCATGTAAGCCTCGCACATTGCTGGCCACACCACACCCGAAGGCGATCAAAACATTTCTCACTCTCTGGGCTAAATATATACCAGGAGCAATAATAATTCACATAAAATACATGCTATTAACACATGTCTTCCATGCTATTTTCACCTTTAATAATCAACCTGAAGACTCGCACACCTGTTCTCTAATTCCACTGATAATTTCACCATCACTTGAATTTAGTTATCAAATACTACGCAAATGGCTCTGCTGTGAAAGGGCGACCAATACCCGTCCATCTCCTCAAGCCATCAGGGCTGCAGTTATCCTCTCAGACTACTGTGTCAGGCCTATACCTTAAGACTTACCCGATCGTTTACATGGTATCCTGAGCACAAAATTAAAATCCTGCTGGAGACAATCTTACCACATAAGAACATCTACAACCAACTCCCCACTTAAGACATACCAAGTGCCCTTCCTTCACTAACTGGCTCCTGCCTCTCCTTGGTCACATAACCACCAGGTTAAGTGCTTACAGACTACAGCTGTAATATGTAGGTAATCTCAGTCTTAATAATCATCAATGAACACTATCTCTCTGACACCACTCTGCCTTAGTTTATACTCTTAATTCACATAGCTTATCTGTAAACTAATTGTCACAGTAATAACTATTATACACTACAAGTCATTAAATCACTAAACTCAGCGCCCACCAGGACTTTACCACTGCACTCTCCAACACTGTGTATTGAGACAAAATTTCAGGTACTTACCAGTTATAACATCAGGCATCCGTCAATCCCATGGAGTTATGGAGCTGTGCCCTGTATGTCTAGTTGGATGCAACGTCTGCTATGGTAGTGAAGTCCAACCCGAGAATGGCAGTCCCGACCCCAGTAAGCGCAGATAAACGCCGAAGCGGGTGCATGTGGCAGTGGTCGAGACCTCTTCTGAACACTCTAATCCTCCGCCTGCCTCCTCAGTTCGCCCTCGAACTGCTGGAGACCCTTCTGCACTCTGCATCTCCATACAGATCTGTCTGCAGCTGCTGCCTCTCAAGTGTTGATGCCGATTTTCATCTGCTTGAGGTCGCGGTTGCAGGTGTCTTTGAAACACAGCTGAAGTCTTCCAATGGGCCTCTTTCCTGAGGCCAGTTCTCCATATAAGAGGTCTTAAGGTATACGGTCATTTTCCATGCGTGTGACATGTCCCAGCCATCGCATGCGTCTCTGCTTCAGGAGAGTGAACATTGAAGGGATTCCTGTTCTCGTGAGTACTATGTTGTTGGTGATGTCAAGGCTGCGTCTCTGCTTCAGGAGAGTGAACAGTGTAAGTGGGCGAGAAATGTGTGAAGTGTAAGGGGGCGAGAAGTGTGTGCAGTGTAAGGGGGCGAGAAGTGTGGACAGTGTAAGGGGGCGAGAAGTGTGGACAGTGTAAGGGGGCGAAAAGTGTGGACAGTGTAAGGGGGCGAGAAGTGTGGACAGTGTAAGGGGGCGAAAAGTGTGGACAGTTTAATGGGGCGAGAAATGTGGAGAGTGTAATGGGGCGAGAAGTGAGGATAGTGTAAGGGGCGAGATGTATTGACAGTGTAAGGGGGCAAGTAGTGTGGACAGTGTAAGGACACGAGAAGTGTGGACAGTGTAGGGGGGCGTGAAGTGAGGATAGTGTAAGGGGGCCTAAAGTGTGGACAATATAAGGGGGCGAGAAGTGTAGACAGTGTAAGGGGGCGGGAAGTGTGGATAGTGTAATGAGGGGAGAAGTGTCGACAGTGTAAGGGGGCGAGAAGTGTGGACAGTGTAAGGGGGTGAGAAGTGTGGACAGTGTAAGGGGGCGTGAAGTGTGGACAGTGTAAGGGGGCGTGAAGTGTGGACAGTGTAAGGGAGCGAGAAGTGTGGACAGTGTAAGGGGGCGTGAAGTGTAGACAGTGTAAGGGGGTGAGAAGTGTGGACAGTGTAAGGGGGCGTGAAGTGTGGACAGTGTAAGGGGGTGAGAAGTGTGGACAGTGTAAGGGGGCGACAAATGTGTGCAGTGTAAGGGGCGAGAAGTGTGGGCAGTGTAAGTGGGCGACAAATGTGTGCAGTGTAAGGGAGCGAGAAGTGTGGACAGTGTAAGGGGGCGTGAAGTGTGGACAGTGTAAGGGGGTGAGAAGTGTGGACAGTGTAAGGGGCGAGAAGTTTGGACAGTGTAAGGGGCGAGAAGTGTGGACAACGTAAGGGGGCGTAAAGTGTGGACAGTGTAAGGGGGCGAGAAGTGTGGACAGTGTAAGGGGTGAGAAGTGTGGACAGTGTAAGGGGGCGAGAAGTGTGGACAGTGTAAGGGGCGAGAAGTGTGGGCAGTGTAAGTGGGCGACAAATGTGTGCAGTGTAAGGGAGCAAGAAGTGTGGACAGTGTAAGGGGGCGAGAAGTGTGGACAGTGTAAGGGAGCGAGAAGTGTGGACAGTATAAGGGGGCGAGAAGTGGGGACAGTGTAAGGGGGCGAGAAGTGTGGACAGTGTAAGGGGGCGAGAAGTGTGGACAGTGTAAGGGAGCGAGAAGTGTGGACAGTATAAGGGGGCGAGAAGTGGGGACAATATAAGGGGCGAGAAGTGTGGAAAGTGTAAGGGAGGCGTGTAGTGTGGACAGTATAAGGGGCGAGAACTGTGGACAGTATAAGAGGGCGAGAAGTGTGGACAGTATAAAGGGCGAGAAGTGTGGACAGTGTAAGGGGGCGAGAAGTGTGGACAGTATAAAGGGCGAGAAGTGTGGACAGTGTAAGGGGGCGAGAAGTGTCGACAGTGTAAGGGGTCGAGAAGTGTGGACAGTATAAGGGGGCGAGAAGTGTGGACAGTATAAAGGGCGAGAAGTGTGGACAGTGTAAGGGGGCGAAAAGTGTCGACAGTATAAGGGGGCGAAAAGTGTGGACAGTATAAGGGGGCGAGAAGTGTGGAAAGTGTAAGAGGGCGAGAAGTGTGGACAGTGTAAGGGGGCGAGAAGTGTGGAAAGTGTAAGAGGGCGAGAAGTGTGGACAGTGTAAGAGGGCGAGAAGTGTGGACAGTGTAAGAGGGCGAGAAGTGTGGACAGTGTAAGGGGGCGAGAAGTTTGGACAGTGTAAGGGGACGAGAAGTGTGGAAAGTGTAAGGGGGCGAGAAGTGTGGACAGTGTAAGGGGGCGAGAAGTGTGGAAAGTGTAAGAGGGCGAGAAGTGTGGACAGTGTAAGAGGGCGAGAAGTGTGGACAGTGTAAGAGGGCGAGAAGTGTGGACAGTGTAAGGGGGCGAGAAGTGTGGACAGTGTAAGGGGGCGAGAAGTTTGGACAGTGTAAGGGGGCGAGAAGTGTGGACAGTGTAAGGGGGCGAGAAGTGTGGACAGTGTAAGAGGGCGAGAAGTGTGGACAGTGTAAGGGGGCGAGAAGTTTGGACAGTGTAAGGGGGCGAGAAGTGTGGACAGTGTAAGGGGGCGAGAAGTGTGGACAGTGTAAGGGGGCGAGAAGTGTGGACAGTGTAAAGGGCAAAAAGTGTGGACAGTGTAAGGGGGCGAGAAGTGTGGACAGTGTAAAGGGCAAAAAGTGTGGACAGTGTAAGGGGGCATGAAGTGTGGACAGTGTAAGGGGGAGTGCAATGTGGACAGTGTAAGGGGGCATGAAGTGTGGACAGTGTAAGGGGGAGTGCAATGTGGACAGTGTAAGGGGGCATAAAGTTCATCATCTGTCATCGGTTTATTCGCCATCAAGATGACCGACGACGTTCATCAACATATACAAGTGATTGAAGAATACACTAAGGGAAAGCTAGCGTTGAGAGAGAGGGGGAACTACATACACACGGCTGCTAAGCAAGAAGCCCAACTGCTACAGCAAAGCTCTCAGTTACCAGCACCTAGAAGATAATAAATTAGTGCCCAGATACGCCCCACACTTGCCATAAAAGGCACTAATGTTTTTCCCTGGTCTTGACGCCGGTCTAACCTGTGGAATGGTCACAGCTTTCGCAATCTGTCCTCTCTCTGTGGATGTTGAAATCTTTTTTTTATCAAGCCGTTTGAGAGTGAAGGGCGTGTACTCACCTAGCTGTGCTTGCTTATTTGTATTTGCTGGGGGGTTAAGCTTTGGCTCTTTGATCCCGCCTCTCAATCAATTGGTGTACAGATACCTGAGCCTACTGGGGTCTATCAAATTTACATATGAAACTGTGTATGGAGTCAGCCTCCACCACATCACTGCCTAATTCATTCCATTCATTATCTACTCTGATACTGAAAAAATTCTTTCTAATGTCGATGTAGCTCATTTTGGTACTAAGTTTCCACCTGTGTTCCCTTGTTCGTGTTCCACCCGTGCTAAAGTGTTTGTCTTTGTCCCACTCTCTCAATTCCCCTGAAAATTTGGTAGGTGGTTATCATGTCTCCCCTTACTCTTCTGTTTTGCAGGGACGTGAGGTTCAACTCCTTTAACCTTTCCTCGTAGTTCATATCTATCAGTTCCGGGACGAGCCTGATGGCATACCTCTGAATCTTCTCTAACTTTGTCTTCTGCTTTACTAGGTGTGGACTCCAGGCAGGAGCTGCATATTCCAGATTTGGTCTGGCATAGGTAGTACACAAGGTCCTGAACGATTCCTTACACAAGTTTCTAAAGGCGGTTCTTGTGTTAGCCAACCTAGCATATGCCACTGATGATATCTTTTTGATGTAGGCCTCTGGGGACAGGTTTGGTGTGATGTCAACCCCCAGATCTTTCTCTCTACTTGACTCTTGCAAGATTTCACCTCCCAGATGGTACCTTGTGTTCAGCCTTCTGCTCCCTTCGTCTAATTTCATTACTTTACACTTTCATGAGTTGAACTTTAGTAACCATTTTCTGGACCATTCCTCCAGTTTGTCCAAGTCGTCCTGTAGTCTCTGTCTATCTTCATCTGCCTTGATGGTTCTCATAATGTTTTTATCAACAGCTAATATTGCGAGGAATGAGTTTATATCCTCTGTAAGATCGTTTACAAATACTAGAAATAGGATGGGTCCAAGTACAGAGCCCTGTGGGACTCTGCTGGTGACATCTTGCCATCTTGATGTCTTCCCTGATGTTTTCAGGGGAGACATGTGAGGAGGGAGTGGTCTGCGTTTGTGGTGTAAATGGTGAAGGGTGTGTGTGGTGTAAATGGTGAAGGGTGTGTGTGGTGTAAATGGTGAAGGGTGTGTGTGGTGTAAATGGTGAAGGGTGTGTGTGGTGTAAATGGTGAAGGGTGTGTGTGGTGTAAATGGTGAAGGGTGTGTGTGGTGTAAATGGTGAAGGGTGTGTGTGGTGTAAATGGTGAAGGGTGTGTGTGGTGTAAATGGTGAAGGGTGTGTGTGGTGTAAATGGTGAAGAGTGTGTGTGTGGTGTAAATGGTGAAGAGTGTGTGTGGTGTAAATGGTGATGGGTGTGTGTGGTGTAAATGGTGAAGGGTGTGTGTGGTGTAAATGGTGAAGGGTGTGTGTGGTGTAAATGGTGAAGAGTGTGTGTGGTGTAAATGGCAGCTTTGGTCCCTCCCAGCTGGCCGAAAGCGTCCCTCCTCACACCGCTGCTGGTGAGGAAAGGTTCTTAATTCTTCATCACACCGCCTTGTATCTCCAGCCTTTCATTTGTCCTCATATGAACAGATATATTTCTAATAAATACTCGCAGATTCAGATTTGTGTGTGCATATTTTATTTATATTTTACATGTACTAGGTCGGATACCTTGCCGTGTCACGGTCACCCGTTTCCCTGCCCGCCAACCCCATATATTATGTATTTTGCCCTATTATTTTATTTAAAACTTCATTACACAAAATGGGTTACAACACTGGTTACATGTAAGGTACAAGGCAAGTTGTCACAGGTTGTCGAGTTCTTAAAGCTCCTCAGATGGCGGGCAGGAACCATGGATGCAGTGTGTATTTACTCTCTGTATCGCCACACTAAGGCGCTGGAAGAGGAAGCTGGTGGCTCTATGGTCTCTAGTGGTTTCAATTAGCTTAGAAACCAGCTTCTTCCAAAGACTAGCGTCACTTTTACCCCAAGCACTAAGTGTCTCTGGGGCAATGGGGACAAAATTGTAGTGATGATCCAGATCTCTATATATATGAGATTTTGCTGCTTCCTGGTGAGTGGCAGCACTGCCCAGTTGTGCAACACTGAAGTCAGCATAGGTGTTGGCTAAAGTTGAAACGTACATGTAATCCTACACCAACTGTCAACCCTTCTTCCAGGGGTTTACTGTGATCCCGTCTGGGATAACCAACAGGCTCGTCAGAGTTACGAGGCATTAAGTAACGGAGTTCTCTCTCTGCTGGACAACCGGATGTGGCAAGGCTTCTCTTAATATTGGTTTTTACCTCGCTGTGTCTTGCATGCCATCCTTCTGTGCTTTGGCAGAGAAGGCTATGCCGACCGTACCTGTCGGTCACTACCTCGCCGCAAATACACCTATATTTGGTGTTGATTGGGGCAGTGATGAGGAGAGCCATGACAATTCGGGGGGCCTGCGGTGTGAGACGAGTGCCAGTTGCTGACATTTGGGTTGCTAATAAGAAGTCACCTGCATGGGGAGCTGCTACAGCTCTAAGTCTGTCAGTGTCATGTGGTGTTGTTGCAGCTTCTAGGCATGTTGGATTTCGAGCGGGAAGATCGTGCCTCTCACAGCTACTTGAGCACTACGACAAAGTCACTGAGACATTAGAAGAAAAACAGAATGCTGATGTGATATACACGGACTTCGCAAAGGCTTTTGATAAATGTGACCGTGGCGTGGTAGCACACAAAACGAAGTCAATGGGAATAACCGGTAAAGTAGGACGCTGGATACTCAGTTTTCTGTCAAACAGGACTCAGCGAGTAACGGTCAACCATATAAAATCTAGTCCAAGTGCAGTTAAAAGCTCTGTACCTCAGGGTACAGTCCTTGCACCGCTGCTTTTCCTTATTCTCATATCAGATATAGACAAAAATACAAGTCACAGCTTCGTATCATCCTTTGCAGATGACACAAAAATCAGTATGAAAATTATCTCGGCTGAAGACACTGAAAAACTTCAAGCTTATATTAATAAAGTTTTCAACCGGGCATCAGAAAATAACATCACTTGTGATGTCACTTGTGTTGTCCCGTCTTGAGTACTGCTCAGTACTTACTTCCCCCTTCAGAGCAGGAGAGATTGCTGAAATAGAGGGAATACAGAGAACATATACGGCACGCATAAACGCGATAAAGCACCTAAATTATTAGGATCGTCTCAAAGCTCTCCAAATGTACTCACTAGAAAGAAGACGAGAGAGATATCAAATAATATACACCTGGAAGATACTGGAGGGCCAAGTACCAAATCTACACAGTAAAATTACAACGTATTGGAGTGAACGATATGGAAGAAAATGCAGAATAGAACCAGTGAAGAGCAGAGGTGCCATAGGCACAATCAGAGAACACTGTATAAACATCAGAGGTCCCCGGTTGTTCAACGTCCTCCCAGCAAGCATAAGAAATATTGCCGGAACAACTGTGGACATTTTCAAGAGGAAACTAGATTTATTCCTCCAAGGAGTGCCGGACCAACCGGGCTGTGGTGGGTATGTGGCCCTGTGGGCCGCTCCAAGCAACAGCCTGGTGGACCAAACTCTCACAAGTCAAGCCTGGCCTCGGGCCGGGCTTGGGGAGTAGAAGAACTCCCAAGACCCCATCAACCAGGTATCAACCAGGTCTGATTGCACCATCCCTTTTCCTCCGGGCACAGAGGGCAGCACCAAAAAAGAGAGGCCGTATGGTTCCTGGTATGTTGCCAGCTAGACATGTGTTGGTAAATCTAATTAGTTCCACCAGCAGGCCCTGTGCAATATCTCCCAGTGCAGGGTTGAGCATTTGTTTGATGTAGTTGGGTCTTAGTCCTATGAACCTGCCTGCTGATCCTGGTGGGAAGGATAAAGCTGCCTTATGGACCACATATTCGACCACACACAGGGGTTCTTCTCTGGTGACACTGACTGGTAGAACACTGTCGTCAAGTGGAGCTCTGGGTGGGCGTTTATCTCTGATGGCTTGTGCTGTATTGGCATCTCAGGTGGCAACTGTGTCCTCGCTGGAGATGACTCTGATTGCCCCTACAATGTTGTCTCCGATTTTCTTGCTGACTGTTGCTCTGATTTTTTATGCTTCGGTTCCGCTGTTGATATCTTTTCTGCGGTGGGTGTTTTTGGCATGGGTGGGAAGGGGTACTTGGTTGTCTTCTCTAGGAAAACTAGGACAACCAGGTACCCCTTCCAACCCATGACAAAAACACCTAATATAACTCCTAATCACTGAGGAGTATTTCGTCTTTCCTTGCATAGACAGTAGGCATATGCTGCCAAACGGGTGGAGGTTGTGCCATGCTTGGGTTGTTCTGGCAGGCTCATTGACCTTTTGAAGAGGCTGGATACTTTGGCTGTTGCTTGGTGGCGTCTGTTGTTAATAGATTGTCTGTTGAAATGAAGATATTGGCCGTGGTTTCCCTGACTGTTGTTGTGGGCTGTTGAATGATGCTCTCTTTGGGAGGGTGCCACGTACCCGGACATTAGGTTCTGTTGTGGAAATCTTTGCGCCCATTATGTTTGAGATTCCACACCTTGTCACACTTTTGGCATGCGCCTTGTATGATGCTGATTGATTGTTCCTCTTGGCTGAGAAAAGCCTGGCTATCTGTTGTAACCTGCCACATCGGCGGGCGCTAGGTGTTCGCTGGGTGGGCGCTCAGTGGGCGTAAAATAGGAGGGTGGATATGGGTGGTAGCTGTAAGGGAGGTAAGCTGACCGTGATAATCACCACTCAGATGAGTGCGTCTCTATTGGGAGGAACCCAAGTGCCCACTGTATTATGCGCCATGTCAGGATATATTATATATATATATATATATATATATATATATATATATATATATATATATATATATATATATATATATATATATATATATATATGCGAACAAGCCTGAATGGTCCCCAGGACAATATGCAACTGAAAACTCACACCCCAGAAGTGACTCGAACCCATACTCCCAGGAGCAACACAACTGGTATGTACAAGACGCCTTAATCCACTTGACCATCACGACCGGACAAAATGAGGTGATAGCCGAGGCTATTTGAACCACCCCACCGCCGGCACTCGGATAGTAATCTTGGGCATAGCATTTTACCAAATCACCTCATTCTTTGGGGCACACGTGAGGAACACAAATGCGAACAAGCCTGAATGGTCCCCAGGACAATATGCAACTGAAAACTCACACCCCAGAAGTGACTCGAACCCATACTCCCAGGAGCAACACAACTGGTATGTACAAGACGCCTTAATCCACTTGACCATCACGACCGGACAAAATGAGGTGATAGCCGAGGCTATTTGAACCACCCCACCGCCGGCACTCGGATAGTAATCTTGGGCATAGCATTTTACCAAATCACCTCATTCTTTGGGGCACACGTGAGGAACACAAATGCGAACAAGCCTGAATGGTCCCCAGGACAATATGCAACTGAAAACTCACACCCCAGAAGTGACTCGAACCCATACTCCCAGGAGCAACACAACTGGTATGTACAAGACGCCTTAATCCACTTGACCATCACGACCGGACAAAATGAGGTGATAGCCGAGGCTATTTGAACCACCCCACCGCCAGCACTCGGATAGTAATCTTGGGCATAGCATTTTACCAAATCACCTCATTCTTTGGGGCACACGTGAGGAACACAAATGCGAACAAGCCTGAATGGTCCCCAGGACAATATGCAACTGAAAACTCACACCCCAGAAGTGACTCGAACCCATACTCCCAGGAGCAACACAACTGGTATGTACAAGACGCCTTAATCCACTTGACCATCACGACCGGACAAAATGAGGTGATAGCCGAGGCTATTTGAACCACCCCACCGCCGGCACTCGGATAGTAATCTTGGGCATAGCATTTTACCAAATCACCTCATTCTTTGGGGCACACGTGAGGAACACAAATGCGAACAAGCCTGAATGGTCCCCAGGACAATATGCAACTGAAAACTCACACCCCAGAAGTGACTCGAACCCATACTCCCAGGAGCAACACAACTGGTATGTACAAGACGCCTTAATCCACTTGACCATCACGACCGGACAAAATGAGGTGATAGCCGAGGCTATTTGAACCACCCCACCGCCAGCACTCGGATAGTAATCTTGGGCATAGCATTTTACCAAATCACCTCATTCTTTGGGGCACACGTGAGGAACACAAATGCGAACAAGCCTGAATGGTCCCCAGGACAATATGCAACTGAAAACTCACACCCCAGAAGTGACTCGAACCCATACTCCCAGGAGCAACACAAGGTCAAGTGATGGTCAAGTGGATTAAGGCGTCTTGTACATACCAGTTGTGTTGCTCCTGGGAGTATGGGTTCGAGTCACTTCTGGGGTGTGAGTTTTCAGTTGCATATTGTCCTGGGGACCATTCAGGCTTGTTCGCATTTGTGTTCCTCACGTGTGCCCCAAAGAATGAGGTGATTTGGTAAAATGCTATGCCCAAGATTACTATCCGAGTGCCGGCGGTGGGGTGGTTCAAATAGCCTCGGCTATCACCTCATTTTGTCCGGTCGTGATGGTCAAGTGGATTAAGGCGTCTTGTACATACCAGTTGTGTTGCTCCTGGGAGTATGGGTTCGAGTCACTTCTGGGGTGTGAGTTTTCAGTTGCATATTGTCCTGGGGACCATTCAGGCTTGTTCGCATTTGTGTTCCTCACGTGTGCCCCAAAGAATGAGGTGATTTGGTAAAATGCTATGCCCAAGATTACTATCCGAGTGCCGGCGGTGGGGTGGTTCAAATAGCCTCGGCTATCACCTCATTTTGTCCGGTCGTGATGGTCAAGTGGATTAAGGCGTCTTGTACATACCAGTTGTGTTGCTCCTGGGAGTATGGGTTCGAGTCACTTCTGTGGTGTGAGTTTTCAGTTGCATATTGTCCTGGGGACCATTCAGGCTTGTTCGCATTTGTGTTCCTCACGTGTGCCCCAAAGAATGAGGTGATTTGGTAAAATGCTATGCCCAAGATAACTATCCGAGTGCCGGCGGTGGGGTGGTTCATATAGCCTCGGCTATCACCTCATTATGTCCGGTCGTGATGGTCAAGTGGATTAAGGCGTCTCGTACATACCAGTTGCGTTGCTTCTGGGAGTATGGGTTCGAGTCACTTCTGGGGTGTGAGTTTTCAGTTGCATATGTCCTGGGGACCATTCAGGCTTGTTCGCATTTGTGTTCCTCACGTGTGCCCCAAAGAATGAGGTGATTTGGTAAAATGCTATGCCCAAGATAACTATCCGAGTGCCGGCGGTGGGGTGGTTCATATAGCCTCGGCTATCACCTCATTATGTCCGGTCGTGATGGTCAAGTGGATTAAGGCGTCTCGTACATACCAGTTGCGTTGCTTCTGGGAGTATGGGTTCGAGTCACTTCTGGGGTGTGAGTTTTCAGTTGCATATGTCCTGGGGACCATTCAGGCTTGTTCGCATTTGTGTTCCTCACGTGTGCCCCAAAGAATGAGGTGATTTGGTAAAATGCTATGCCCAAGATAACTATCCGAGTGCCGGCGGTGGGGTGGTTCATATAGCCTCGGCTATCACCTCATTATGTCCGGTCGTGATGGTCAAGTGGATTAAGGCGTCTCGTACATACCAGTTGCGTTGCTTCTGGGAGTATGGGTTCGAGTCACTTCTGGGGTGTGAGTTTTCAGTTGCATATGTCCTGGGGACCATTCAGGCTTGTTCGCATTTGTGTTCCTCACGTGTGCCCCAAAGAATGAGGTGATTTGGTAAAATGCTATGCCCAAGATAACTATCCGAGTGCCGGCGGTGGGGTGGTTCATATAGCCTCGGCTATCACCTCATTATGTCCGGTCGTGATGGTCAAGTGGATTAAGGCGTCTCGTACATACCAGTTGCGTTGCTTCTGGGAGTATGGGTTCGAGTCACTTCTGGGGTGTGAGTTTTCAGTTGCATATGTCCTGGGGACCATTCAGGCTTGTTCGCATATATATATATATATATATATATATATATATATATATATATATATATATATATATATATATATATATATATATATATATATATATATATATATATATATTAGTATATTTTGGTAGCAGTCTTTCCTGTAGACATATTTTATTAAATATGACCGAAAAAGTAAGATTAATAATTCTAACACGAATTTTCTCAATCTTTCGTACATTATGCTTCACTGTTGGAGGTAAATCAAAAATCACTTCTCCAAAATTCATTTTTATTTCTAGTCTGACGCGACACGGGCGTGTTTCGTAAAACTTATTACATTTTCAAAGACTTCACAAATACACAACTGATTAGAACTTGCATTTCCCTGATTTTATATCTACTTTTGAGTGAGGTGGGAAGGGTGATGTGGCATTACATTTGAGTGAGGTGGGAAGGATGATGTGGCATTAGAGGATATTAATAGGGTATTAAAAGTATCAACACAAGACAGAACACGAAACAATGGATATTGAATAGAAGTGTTTGTAGAAAGCCTATTGGTCCATATTTCTTGATGCTTCTATATTGGAGCGGAGTCTTGAGGTGGGTAGAATATAGTTGTGCAATAATTGGCTGTTGATTGCTGGTGTTGACTTCTTGATGTGTAGTGCCTCGCAAACGTCAAGCCGCCTGCTATCGCTGTATCTATCGATGATTTCTGTGTTGTTTACTAGGATTTCTCTGGCGATGGTTTGGTTATGGGAAGAGATTATATGTTCCTTAATGGAGCCCTGTTGTTTATGCATCGTTAAACGCCTAGAAAGAGATGTTGTTGTCTTGCCTATATACTGGGTTTTTTGGAGCTTACAGTCCCCAAGTGGGCATTTGAAGGCATAGACGACGTTAGTCTCTTTTAAAGCGTTCTGTTTCGTGTCTGGAGAGTTTCTCATGAGTAGGCTGGCCGTTTTTCTGGTTTTATAGTAAATCGTCAGTTGTATCCTCTGATTTTTGTCTGTAGGGATAACGTTTCTATTAACAATATCTTTCAGGACCCTTTCCTCTGTTTTATGAGCTGTGGAAAAGAAGTTCCTGTAAAATAGTCTAATAGGGGGTATAGGTGTTGTGTTAGTTGTCTCTTCAGAGGTTGCATGGCTTTTCACTTTCCTTCTTATGATGTCTTCGATGAAACCATTGGAGAAGCCGTTATTGACTAGAACCTGCCTTACCCTACAGAGTTCTTCGTCGACTTGCTTCCATTCTGAGCTGTGGCTGAGAGCACGGTCGACGTATGCGTTATCAACACTCCTCTTGTACCTGTCAGGGCAGTCGCTGTTGGCATTTAGGCACATTCCTATGTTTGTTTCCTTTGTGTAGACTGCAGTGTGGAAACCTCCGCCCTTTTCCATGACTGTTACATCTAGAAAAGGCAGCTTCCCATCCTTTTCCGTCTCGTAAGTGAAACGCAGCACGGAACTCTGCTCAAATGCCTCCTTCAGCTCCTGCAGATGTCTGACATCAGGTACCTGTGTAAAAATGTCGTCAACATACCTGCAGTATATGGCCGGTTTCAAGTTCATGTCGACTAAGACTTTTTGCTCGATGGTACCCATGTAGAAGTTTGCAAACAGGACACCTAGGGGAGAACCCATAGCGACCCCATCTACTTGCTTATACATATGCCCATCCGGGCTCAAGAAGGGTGCCTCTTTAGTACAAGCTTGGAGTAGTTTCCTCAGAATACTTTCTGGCATGTCAAGAGGAGTACAGGCTGGATCACGATACACTCTGTCGGCTATCATTCCGATTGTCTCGTCCACAGGTACGTTGGTAAACAGCGATTCTACGTCCAACGAGGCTCTTATCCCTGTGGCCCGTGCGCCCCGCAGTAAGTCCACAAATTCCTTTGGAGACTTCAGGCTGAAGGCGCAAGGAACATAAGGAGTCAGCAGGCCGTTGAGTCGCTTTGCCAATCTGTACGTGGGTGTGGGTATCTGGCTAATGATTGGCCGAAGTGGGTTTCCAGGCTTGTGCGTCTTGACATTTCCATACGCATATCCAGGTTTATATTCCCCAATGATCTTTGGCAACACCAGCAATCAACAGCCAATTATTGCACAACTATATTCTACCCACCTCAAGACTCCGCTCCAATATAGAAGCATCAAGAAATATGGACCAATAGGCTTTCTACAAACACTTCTATTCAATATCCATTGTTTCGTGTTCTGTCTTGTGTTGATACTTTTAATACCCTATTAATATCCTCTAATGCCACATCATCCTTCCCACCTCACTCAAATGTAATGCCACATCACCCTTCCCACCTCACTCAAAAGTAGATATAAAATCAGGGAAATGCAAGTTCTAATCAGTTGTGTATTTGTGAAGTCTTTGAAAATGTAATAAGTTTTACGAAACGCGCCCGTGTCGCGTCAGACTAGAAATAAAAATGAATTTTGGAGAAGTGATTTTTGATTTACCTCCAACAGTGAAGCATAATGTACGAAAGATTGAGAAAATTCGTGTTAGAATTATTAATCTTACTTTTTCGGTCATATTTAATAAAATATATATATATATATATATATATATATATATATATATATATATTGGTAGCAGTCTTACTTGTCAACATATGTTGTTAAAAATGACCGAAAAAGTGAGATTAAAAATTCTAACACGAATTTTCTCAATATTTCTTATGTTTCTTTTTACTGTCGATGGTAATTGAAAAATCAGTTCTCCAAAATTCATTTTTATTTCTAGTCTGACGCGACGCCTGAACGCCTTTCGTAATTACCTATTACATTTTCAAAGACTTTAGTTCACACACACACAACTGTAACCTGTAAACACGCCATTTGCTTCCATATTTATACTCGCATTTGGGTGAGGTGATATGGTACAACAGTTTTGGATGGGGTGAACAAACTTGTGACAAACACAAGACAGAACACGGAACAATGGGTATTAATTGGATATATGAGACCATAAGAATGGAAGTAACTGCAAATGGCCTATTGGCCCATACTTCCTCTTGATGCTTCTATATTGGTACGGAGTCTTGAAGTGGGTAGAATATAGTTGTGTATTATTTGGCTGTTGATTGCTGGTGTTGACATTGCCCCTCTGCCTCTCTCCTGTTGGCATTGCCCCTCTGCCTCTCTCCTGTTGACATTGCCCCTCTGCCTCTCTCCTGTTGACATTGCCCCTCTGCCTCTCTGATGTTGACATTGCCCCTCTGCCTCTCTCCTGTTGACATTGCCCCTCTGCCTCTCTCCTGTTGACATTGCCCCCTCTGCCTCTCTCCTGTTGACATTGCCCCCTCTACTTCTCCCCTGTTGACATTGCCCCTCTGCCTCTCTCCTGTTGACATTGCCCCTCTGCCTCTCTCCTGTTGACATTGCCCCCTCTGCCTTTTTCCTGTTGACATTGCTCCTCTGCCTCTCTCCTGTTGACATTGCCCCTCTGCCTCTCTCCTGTTGACATTGCCCCTCTGCCTCTCTCCTGTTGACATTGCCCCCTCTGCCTCTCTCCTGTTGACATTGCCCCTCTGCCTCTCTCCTGTTTACATTGTCCCTCTGCCTCTCTCCTGTTGACATTGCCCCTCTGCCTCTCTCCTGTTGACATTGTCTATCTGCCTCTCTCCTGTTGACATTGTCCCCTCTGCCTCTCTCCTGTTGACATTGTCCCCTCTGCCTCTCTCCTGTTGACATTGCCCCTCTGCCTCTCTCCTGTTGACATTGTCCCCTCTGCCTCTCTCCTGTTGACATTGCCCCTCTGCCTCTCTCCTGTTGACATTGTCCCCTCTGCCTCTCTCCTGTTGACATTGCCCCTCTGCCTCTCTCCTGTTGACATTGTCCCCTCTGCCTCTCTCCTGTTGACATTGCCCCTCTGCCTCTCTCCTGTTGACTTTGCCCCCTCTGCCTCTCTCCTGTTGACATTGCCCCCTCTGCCTCTCTCTTGTTGACACTCTCCTGCACCTCTTCCTCGTGACTGCCTCCAACTACGGGTTGGCGCTGGATTATTCTTTTGAAATTCAATTTGAGCCAAGCAAAAAAAGATCAAACTGCAGCATTTTGCTCTGGTATAACATTTATCGTGGGGAGCGAGACCGCTTTATTCAATCCTAATCGACCAATAATGGTCTGGGGCTGAGCGTTTGTAAACGGAATGTTGCGTCTCTTATTAATCTGCGAACATTTTTGTGTCTGATCTCTTGCACGAATAACGACCTTCTCTCGTTAGGAGGAGAGAAGATTATATATATATATATATATATATATATATATATATATATATATATATATATATATATATATATATATATATATATATATATATATATATATATATATATGCGAACAAGCCTGAATGGTCCCCAGGACTATATGCAACTGAAAACTCATACCCCAGAAGTGACTCGAACCCATACTGCCAGGAGCAACGCAACTGGTATGTACAGGACATCTTAATCCACTCGACCATCACGACCGGACAAAAAGAGGTGATAGCCGAAGCTATTTGAACCACCCCTCCGCCGGCACTCGGATGGTAATCTTGGGCATAGTATTTTATCAAATCACCTCATTCTTTGGGGCACACGTGAGGAACACAAATGTGAACAAGCCTGAATGGTCCCCAGGACTATATGCAACTGAAAACTCACACCCCAGAAGTGACTCGAACCTATACTGCCAGGAGCAACGCAAATGGTTTGTACAGGGGTGTGAGTTGCATGTGAGAGAAATCTTCGAAACCTTTTTACTGATTGCTTTAAAATTTTGACACAACGTTGCATTCGAATAGGCGCATGTTTTTATATATCTACTACATACATGCCTTACCTGTGACATGAAATAACATTTTTTTTTAAACAGCGCCATCAAATGGCAACACAGCCCTCAAAAACGCCCAAACAAGGAGCAGAAACCTGATCCTCTCTTTCTTCAGGAATGGGGGCAGGAAGGGCGTGATGAGAACATCAGCCAGGGACACATTCCTAGCTTTTAAATCAGAGCTGCCAAGCATGTATCTCTTACCAAAAATACACAAAGGGAGGGACCCGACAACAGGTACCTGGCCAGGTCGCCCAGTGCTGAGCGGCTGCAAAGCACCCACAAGACCGATAGACAGAATATGTACGGCACTGCTTAACCCTCTCCTCACGCTTCTAAAAGAAAGATTAATCGACACAACAGATTTTCTTAAAAGATTGGATAAAACGAGCACGCAAGAACAACACTCGTCAAACTAAATATGTTACGATTCCATTTCAATGGTTCCAATTGCATTGATAAATTTAATTTTCATAGATTTCGATTCATTTTCATTTTGATTTAATGACTTCGTGAGCCATTGTGTTGGAATTGAGCTGTGTTGTTTACCATACCATTCATTTCGTGAGAATAGTATATTTTTTTATTTTTGTATTGTTTTTCATTTCGTTTTTAAACTGTTCTTATTATTTTTCAGTGATGGGAAGATCACATCATTAGATGTTCCCAATTTTCTGATGGGAACATCAAATCATTTGGGATGGCATCGGACAAGGGAGTGAGGAATTGTGGGGAGCACTTGCTGAGCCACAGCAACGCGTGGCCTGGTACAGCAAGTACCATGCCGCTATACGGACGCTACCATCCATGCCGCTATACGGACGCTACCATCCATGCAGCTATACGGACGCTACCATCCATGCCGCTATACGGACGCTACCATCCATGCCGCTATACGGACGCTACCATCCATGCCGCTATATGGACGCTACCATCCATGCCGCTATACGGACGCTACCATCCATGCCGCTATACGGACGCTACCATCCATGCCGCTATACGGACGCTACCATCCATGCCGCTATACGGACGCTACCATCCATGCTGCAATACGGACGATACGAACCATGCTGATATACGGACGCTACCATCCATGCTGCTATACGGACGATACGAACCATGCTGATATACGGACGTTACCATCTATGCTGCTATACGAACGCTACCACCCATGTTGCTATACGGAGGCTACCACCCATGTTGCTATACGGACGCTACCACCCATGTTGCTATACGGACGCTACCACCCATGTTGCTATACGGACGCTACTACACATGCTGCTATACGGACGCTACCATCCATGCTGCAATACGGACGATACGAACCATGCTGATATACGGACGCTACCATCCATGCTGCTATACGGACGATACGAACCATGCTGATATACGGACGTTACCATCTATGCTGCTATACGAACGCTACCACCCATGTTGCTATACGGAGGCTACCACCCATGTTGCTATACGGACGCTACCACCCATGTTGCTATACGGACGCTACCACCCATGTTGCTATACGGACGCTACCACCCATGTTGCTATACGGACGCTACCACCCATGTTGCTATACGGACGCTACCACCCATGTTGCTATACGGACGCTACCATCCATGCCGCTATACGGACGCTACCATCCATGCCGCTATACGGACGCTACCATCCATGCCGCTATACGGACGCTACCATCCATGCCGCTATACGGACGCTACCATCCATGCCGCTATACGGACGCTACCATCCATGCCGCTATACGGACGCTACCATCCATGCTGCTATACGGACGCTACTACACATGCTGCTATACGGACGCTACCATCCATGCTGCAATACGGACGATACGAACCATGCTGATATACGGACGCTACCATCCATGCTGCTATACGGACGATACGAACCATGCTGATATACGGACGTTACCATCTATGCTGCTATACGAACGCTACCACCCATGTTGCTATACGGAGGCTACCACCCATGTTGCTATACGGACGCTACCACCCATGTTGCTATACGGACGCTACCACCCATGTTGCTATACGGACGCTACCACCCATGTTGCTATACGGACGCTACCACCCATGTTGCTATACGGACGCTACCACCCATGTTGCTATACGGACGCTACCACCCATGCTGCTATACGGACGGTACCATCCATGCTGCTATACGGACGATACGAACCATGCTGATATACGGACGTTACCATCTATGCTGCTATACGAACGCTACCATCCTTGCTGCTATACGGACGCTACCATCCATGCTGCTATAAGGACGCTACCACCCATGCTGCTACTTGGATGCTACCACCCATGCTGCTATACGGACGCTACCACTCATGTTGCTATACGGACCCCACCACCTATGCTGCTATACGGACGGTACCAATAATGCTGCTATACGGACGCTACCAATAATGCTGCTATACGGACGCTACCACTCATGCTGATATACGGACGCTACCAATAATGCTGCTATACGGACGCTACTACACATGCTGCTATACGTACGCTATTACACATGCTGCTATACGGACGCTACCAACCATGCTGCTATACAGACGCTTCCATTCATTCTGGTATACGGTTGCTACCAACCATGCTGCTATACGTACGCTATTACACATGCTGCTATACGGACGCTACCATCCATGTTGCTATGCGGACATTACCACCCATGCTGCTATAGAGACACTACCACCTATGCTGTTATACGGACGCTGCCAACCATTCTGCTATACGGACGTTACCAACCATACTGCTTTACAGATGCTACCAACTATGCTGCTATACGGACGCTGCCAGCCGTGCTGCTATACGGACGCTACCACCCATGCTGCTATATGAACGCTACCAATAATGCTGCTATATGGACGTTACCAATAATGCTGCTATAAGGACACTTCCACCCATGTTGCTATACGGACGCTACCACCCATGCTGCTATTCGGACGCTACCACCCATGCTGTTATATGGACGCTACCACTCATGCTGCTATACAGACGCTACCCCCACATACTGTTATAAGGACGCTACCACCCATGCTGCTATATGGGCGATACCACTCATGCTGCTATATGGACGCTGCCAACTATGCTGCTATACGGACGCTACCTCCCATGCTGCTATATGGCCGCTACCAATAATGCTGCTATATGGACGTTACCAAAAATGCTGCTATAAGGAAACTACCACCCATGCTGCTTTTCGAACGCTACCAATAATGCTGCTATTCGGACGCTACCACCCATGCTGCTATACGGACGCTACCACCCATCATGATATACGGACGCTACCAATAATGCTGCTATAAGAACGCTACCACCTATGCTGCTATACGGACGCTACCACCCATGCTGCTATACGGACGCTACCTCCTATGCTGCTATACGGACGCTGCCAACCATGCTGCTATGCAGACGCTACCATCTATGCTGCTATACGGACACTACCACCTATGCTGCTATATGGACGCTACAATCCATGCTGCTATGCGGCCGCTACCACCCATGCTGCTATACAGACGCTACCACCTATGCTGCTATACAGACGCTAACACTCATGTTGCTATGCGGACGTTAAAACCCATCCTGCTATACGGAATCTACCACCCATGCTGCTATACGGATGCTACCACTCATGCTGCTATACTGACACTTCCACCTATGGTGCTATACGGATGCTACCATCTATGCTACTATACTGATGCTACCATCCATGCTGTTATACGGATGCTACTATCTATGCTGCTCTACGGACGCTACCAACCATGCTGCTATACTAACACTACCAACCATACTGCTATACGGACGCACCAACCATGCTGCTATACTAACGCTACCAACCATGCTGCTATACAGACGCTACCAACCATGCTGCTATACTAACACTACCTACAGTAGTAGGGTTGAAGGCTTAGCGGCACCTTTTGGGAAGGCGCCGCTGTGTCACCGCCGTTTAAGCCCAGATTTGTTTAGAGTTTCAGTCGCCGCTTAACTCATCTGTCACCTGTTTTCCGGCCAAAAAAAATTTCAGTCCAGTTTTAGTTAAAATCGTTTCGAAGTCCATGTTCAGAGAATAGTTTTATTAGGAGTTTGTTAAAGAATTCTTATGGAGAAAATAAACTCTATAGGCTTAAGCAAATTTTTTTAAAAAGTTCATTAGAACTTAGTTCTTGGACCTGCCTCTATTTTCACGAGGGTTTTGGGTTTTACTTTTTTCTGCGGTGTTAAGGAGTTCATACAGATAAAAATAAACTGTAAGGACTTAAGTTTTTGTTTCAAAGTAATTTACAATATTAAAAGTTAGTTCTTGGACCCTGCTTGATATGTTAATAAGTTTAGTTTCGCTACTATTAGTCCAATTTTTCTAAAATTTAAAACTGCTCCAAGGTAATAAATAAGATCAGGGTAGTTAATGAGCCCCAGTTCTTGTCCCCGTTTTAGTAAATTCATACAACTCCGCTATTATCCCATCAATTCCCCTAAGACTTAAACCCGCTGTATTTCTGACTCGGTAAATAAGACTAAAAGAGCTACAACGTTCTAGTTCTTGTCCCGCCTTAGTTTGCTCTTGTAGATTAATTATTATTTATCCAATTCTCCTGAAATTTAAATTTCGGATATTTCGCTACATTTCTGACCCAGTAAATAAGATCAAGACAGTAACCAAGCTCCAGCTCCTGTCCTCCGCCTTAGTTCCCTCTCTTGTCTTCGTTAGTGTCTACCCAAATCCTCTACAATTTAAACCAGCGGTATTTTCGTCGCTGTAAAAGAAATCAAAAGCAAATATCGAGTTCTGGTTCTTATCCCTGCCTTAGTTCATTGGTACAACTCCGATATTATCTGATAAATTTCTTCTAGAGTTAAAACATAGTTATTTCAGACATAATAATAGAAGAAAGTAAAGTTACTGAGTTCCAGCTCCTGTCCTCCACCTTAGTTCGCTTTCGTATCTTCATTATATCTACCCAAATCTTGAGATTTAAAACCGCTATATTTCCAACTCGGTGAATAAAATCATGGCAGTTACCGAGTTTCCAAACTCCCACCTTAGTTCGTTTGTAAAACTCTGCTATTTCCTGATCATTTTCCTCGAGATATAAAACCACTGCATTTCGTACCTACTAAAATAGATCAAAGCAATTACGAAACAGGGAGCCGGTGGCTGAGCGGACAAAACACTGGACGCGTGATCCTGTGGGCCCGGGATCGATCCCGGGCGCCGGCGAGAAACAATGGGGTGAGTTTCTTTCACCCTGATGTTCCTTTTACCTAGCAGTAAATAGGTACCTGGGGAGTTAGTCAGCTGTCACGGGCTGCTTCCTGGGGGTGGAGGCCTGGTCGAGGACCGGGCCGCGGGGACACTAAAGCCCCGAAATCATCTCAAGATAATCTCAAGAGAAGCTTCAACTCCTGTCCTCCGCCTTAGTTCAATGTTCATCACACATAATATTCCAGAACAAGTAGCGCTGATCTCTTATCTTTCCTTATCAAAGTAAACACTAGTCAAACCTCATGGTCAGCCGAGCGGACAGCACGCTGGACTTGTGATCCTGTGGTCCTAGGTTCGATCCCAGGCGCCGGCGAGAAACAATGGGCAAAGTTTCTTTCACCCTATGCTCTTGTTACCTAGCAGTAATATAGGTACCTGGATGTTAGTCAGCTGTCACGGGCTGCTTCCTGGGGGTGGAGGCCTGGTCGAGGACCGGGCCGCGGGGACACTAAAGCCCCGAAATCATCTCAAGATCACCACCCTCATCACACCTGTGATAAACACAGGCAGGTAATTATCACACGGTACTAACACACCTTATCTCCCTCCCTAACCCTCCATGCCCTCTTGCCCATCCACTCACTTATCTCCCTCTTATCCTCAGCTCCCCCTCCCCCTCACCCCATATCTCCCCCCTCCCCACCTTATTCATTCTATACTTCCCTCATTTTCTCCATTTTCCCCCACCCCTCGTTCTTGCTCTTATCTCCCTCACCCCTTACATTCCCCCCCGCCCTCCCTTGTCTCTCCCTACCTTTATCTTCCCCCTCTCTGACCCCATACTCCCCCATTCCCCAACTCCCCCTTCCCGAGATTCAGTCACAACTCTGTACCCTCAAGAATTTGAAATACAACTATTTCCAACAATCTTACCGTATTTGCATGTTCTCATGTTCATAAAATATCCTCCCAAATGTCCGTTCCATATTTTCACCTGTTTCTCCCCAATCTCCTTTTTTGTAAATGTTCTTAACATGCTCTCTTTACAACTTGATACACATTGTTTATGTTCTCACCATATTCTCAGAAACTTCAATTCATATTCCCCGCATATTCTCTGCGTTCATCACATTCTCTTACATGTTTTCTGTTTATTTACATGCTCCTAGAGGCTTAAACAGCTATTGTCATGTATCTTATCATATTTTGGCATTACTCATATGTAAATACACAACGTCTCCATACTTTACATTTCCCCACATATTCTCTGCTCATACTACTTCTTACAAGCTGCCTCAACACTTCTCCCTCCCTCTCCAGGTGATGAAGTCTAAGATGATGAAGTCTGATGAAGACTAAGATGAAGACTAAGATGAAGTCTTAACAAGCTCTCCTCTCATCTCATTATCCTTTCGTACAATTTCCTCCATCCATCCATCCTCTACCTGTTTTAACATGTTCTTCAAATGTTCACTGAATTTATCTATAAACGCAATCTCTTACATGTTCTCTCGTTCTTTAACCCTTAAACCCCTCAAAACATTCACGTATGTATGGACTTGGAGATCAGTTACTCAAACTTTCTCAAACACTTTAAAATTTGTTGTGCATAATCTACTATTAAATGTTCCAACTTTGCCTAAATGATCACCAACGTAACTTGAAAAACAAGATAATAAAAAATAAATCTAAAACTGAATATTGAAAACTTCAGATTTTCAAATCAGCTACAAAAATATAGAATATCACCACTTGTTCATTTGGTGTTATAATGCTCTCAGAATAGCATATGATCTTCATTTTAAAAGATTAAGAATATAGGTTTTCAGTATAGTTTACTCTAGAAAAAATCGTCAATATGGCATTTGAAATATGCACCAAATTTTGACAAAAATAAAATATAACTCCAAACGTTTCGGATTTATGAAAAATCCATTGTATAGGGATTTTAGAACAGACAAATGTGCACATAATATGTAAAAATGGTGAGAATCGGTCAGAAAGTTGATTTTTTTTATGCTGCCTCAAAATTGAAACTAGTTTTAAAGATAATTGAAGTAGAAGTTATCGACAATGAATAAGGTAGTTCTAATTAATTTACTTGTATGTTTTAATATTGTACTATTGTAATCAAATGTACTATTGTTTCTGTCATTCAGTATAAAGTTCATTGGTATGTATTATCAACCGCATTACTGTCAACAAGTTACTACAAAGTATTTATTTATACCTTTACTAAGGTTTATTTTCAAACAACTGTGTCAATGTATTTCTGCTTAACAACTTATTATTTCTTACAACACTGTTCTTAACTAGTATTACCCTTTATACAGTAACAAATTTACTAAGACATTTTTTTTTCCTCGTTTCTTAACTAAATAACACTTCTCTCAACTGAAGAATAGTCATGTTAATCATCTTTCAACACTTTCTTAACTATCATTATCCGTTGTTGAGTACGAAAAATAGTCAAAGGTAATTTCTTCATAATATTTTCTAAACTAAAGATGCTCTCCAAGACATCTTTGCCCATGAAATGGTTCTCTCATGTTATATTTATTCTCAAATAATGCCTCAAAGACATCAAAATACTATTCATGCCATCAAAAGTTATTTTCAGAGACATTAAAGTTATTCTCAGTCATCAAAGTTAATCTCTAACTCATTTTCTTGCATTTAAGAAACTTTTTAAGACATCTTACTGCATTAAAGTAACATTCTAAGACATCTTCATACTACGAAGAATTTCCCCAAGACAATAATAATGCGTTCCGATATAATTTAATTAATTTTTGGCCTATTTAACACAACTTTATATTAAGAATTACTCTTCGAACTTCTTTGTACATCAAATAATACTCTCACTGTAACAAACATTGTCATTCATTCAATAAATAAATAGTTTAAGGGCAAATTTTCATGACATATGTAAACTAAGACACAGCATTATGCAGTCTCAAACAACTTTAAGTAATATTTCAAAACTAAACATGTGCAACTTTATGTACTAATAAACCTACTCTTCAAGTAAAAACGAATAAAATTAATAAAATTACTCCCTTTTATATAGTAATAGCGTTCACTAAGACATTTACAGACAAAAACTCGTTAATAACATTTAATGTCACAAAACACGGCTCTTAAGTAACTAGTTCTCCTTTTCGTAATAAACCTGCATTAATGTTTATTATTTTGCTAAAATGTATTCTCTCATCCACTCTATCTTAAACTATTCTTTGATCAACAATTTGTTATCCTACATAACCTGATTTACCTGAGCCAACCTATTCCTAATGTAACTTGCCTATCACAACTTACCTATCCTTTCCGACAAAATGAATCTTACATATCGCTTCGCCAGTCTTCGCTTCGCTTACGGAGGAAAGGGTCCTGAAAGATTTTGTTAATAGAAACGTTATCCCTACAGACAAAAATCAGAAGATACAATTGACGATCTACTATAAAACCAAAAAAACGGCCAATCTACTCATGAGAAACTCTCCAGACACAAAGCAGAACGCTATAAAAGAGACCAATGTCGTCTATGCCTTCAAATGCCAACTTGGGGACTGTAAGCCTCAAAGAATTCAGTATATAGGCAAGACAACAACATCTCTTTCCAGGCGATTAACGATGCATAAGCAACAGGGCTCCATTAAGGAACATATAATCTCTTCCCACAACCAGACCATCACCAGAGAAGTCTTAAAAAAAAACACGGAAATCATCGATACATACAGCGATAGCAGGCGGCTTGATATCTGCGAGGCACTACACATTAAGAAGTCGACTCCAGCAATCAACAGCCAATTAATGTACAACTATATTCTACCCGGTCGGAGCCGGGTAGAATATTCAGGGAGTCAGGGAGCCGGTCGGCCGAGCGGACAGCACGCTGGACTTGTGATCCTGTGGTCCCGGGTTCGATCCCGGGCGCCGGCGAGAAACAATGGGCAGAGTTTCTTTCACCCTAAGCCCCTCTTACCTTGCAGTAAATAGGTTCCTGGGTGTTAGTCAGCTGTCACGGGCTGCTTCCTGGGGTTGGAGACCTGGTCGAGGACCGGGCTGCGGGGACACTAAAAGCCACGAAATCATCTCAAGATAACCTCAAGATACCCATTTCAAGACTCCGCACCAATATAGAAGCATCAAGAAATATGGGCCAATAGGCCCTTTGCAGTTACTTCCATTCTTCCCGTTAACTTACAAAATATTATACGCATTGTTTCGTGTTCTGTCTTGTGTTGAAAGTTTGTTTTCACCTCATCCAAAAGTGTTGTAATATATCACCTCACCCAAATGCAGGTATAAAATCGAAGCTGTTTAAAGTCTGTTCAGTTATAGTTGTGTGTGTGTAAACTAAAGTCTTTGAAAATGTAATAAGTTTTACGAAACGCGTTCAAGTGTCACGTCAGACTAGAATTAAAAATGAATTTTGGAGAATTGATTTTTCAGTTACCGTCAACAGTGAAAAGAAATATAAGAAACATAGAGAAATATATATATTAATATATATATATATATACAACTTTAGAACACTTTCCCACCAGGAGACTCGAACCCTAGCCAGCACAGAAGCCTTCCAGCAACTGGCATAACAGGTACGCCTTAACCCTCTCCACCACCTGCTCAGACCCCTAAAGAGATGGTAATTTCGGAGTATTTAAATACAACAAAGATCACCACCTCCCAAGAGCACTAGAGCAAGTGAGGGGTCATTTAGACGTTAATTTCATCAAGTCCCTGTTAATATGGGAAGACACAGTGTCTATGCTTAAGGCACAACTCTCCTAAACACGAGAGTCAAGTATACAACTTTAGAACACTTTCCCACCAGGAGACTCGAACCCTAGCCAGCACAGAAGCCTTCCAGCAACTGGCATAACAGGTACGCCTTAACCCTCTCCACCACCTGCTCAGACCCCTAAAGAGATGGTAATTTCGGAGTATTTAAATACAACAAAGATCACCACCTCCCAAGAGCACTAGAGCAAGTGAGGGGTCATTTAGACGTTAATTTCATCAAGTCCCTGTTAATATGGGAAGACACAGTGTCTATGCTTAAGGCACAACTCTCCTAAACACGAGAGTCAAGTATACAACTTTAGAACACTTTCCCACCAGGAGACTCGAACCCTAGCCAGCACAGAAGCCTTCCAGCAACTGGCATAACAGGTACGCCTTAACCCTCTCCACCACCTGCTCAGACCCCTAAAGAGATGGTAATTTCGGAGTATTTAAATACAACAAAGATCACCACCTCCCAAGAGCACTAGAGCAAGTGAGGGGTCATTTAGACGTTAATTTCATCAAGTCCCTGTTAATATGGGAAGACACAGTGTCTATGCTTAAGGCACAACTCTCCTAAACACGAGAGTCAAGTATACAACTTTAGAACACTTTCCCACCAGGAGACTCGAACCCTAGCCAGCACAGAAGCCTTCCAGCAACTGGCATAACAGGTACGCCTTAACCCTCTCCACCACCTGCTCAGACCCCTAAAGAGATGGTAATTTCGGAGTATTTAAATACAACAAAGATCACCACCTCCCAAGAGCACTAGAGCAAGTGAGGGGTCATTTAGACGTTAATTTCATCAAGTCCCTGTTAATATGGGAAGACACAGTGTCTATGCTTAAGGCACAACTCTCCTAAACACGAGAGTCAAGTATACAACTTTAGAACACTTTCCCACCAGGAGACTCGAACCCTAGCCAGCACAGAAGCCTTCCAGCAACTGGCATAACAGGTACGCCTTAACCCTCTCCACCACCTGCTCAGACCCCTAAAGAGATGGTAATTTCGGAGTATTTAAATACAACAAAGATCACCACCTCCCAAGAGCACTAGAGCAAGTGAGGGGTCATTTAGACGTTAATTTCATCAAGTCCCTGTTAATATGGGAAGACACAGTGTCTATGCTTAAGGCACAACTCTCCTAAACACGAGAGTCAAGTATACAACTTTAGAACACTTTCCCACCAGGAGACTCGAACCCTAGCCAGCACAGAAGCCTTCCAGCAACTGGCATAACAGGTACGCCTTAACCCTCTCCACCACCTGCTCAGACCCCTAAAGAGATGGTAATTTCGGAGTATTTAAATACAACAAAGATCACCACCTCCCAAGAGCACTAGAGCAAGTGAGGGGTCATTTAGACGTTAATTTCATCAAGTCCCTGTTAATATGGGAAGACACAGTGTCTATGCTTAAGGCACAACTCTCCTAAACACGAGAGTCAAGTATACAACTTTAGAACACTTTCCCACCAGGAGACTCGAACCCTAGCCAGCACAGAAGCCTTCCAGCAACTGGCATAACAGGTACGCCTTAACCCTCTCCACCACCTGCTCAGACCCCTAAAGAGATGGTAATTTCGGAGTATTTAAATACAACAAAGATCACCACCTCCCAAGAGCACTAGAGCAAGTGAGGGGTCATTTAGACGTTAATTTCATCAAGTCCCTGTTAATATGGGAAGACACAGTGTCTATGCTTAAGGCACAACTCTCCTAAACACGAGAGTCAAGTATACAACTTTAGAACACTTTCCCACCAGGAGACTCGAACCCTAGCCAGCACAGAAGCCTTCCAGCAACTGGCATAACAGGTACGCCTTAACCCTCTCCACCACCTGCTCAGACCCCTAAAGAGATGGTAATTTCGGAGTATTTAAATACAACAAAGATCACCACCTCCCAAGAGCATTAGAGCAAGTGAGGGGTCATTTAGACGTTAATTTCATCAAGTCCCTGTTAATATGGGAAGACACAGTGTCTATGCTTAAGGCACAACTCTCCTAAACACGAGAGTCAAGTATACAACTTTAGAACACTTTCCCACCAGGAGACTCGAACCCTAGCCAGCACAGAAGCCTTCCAGCAACTGGCATAACAGGTACGCCTTAACCATCTCCACCACCTGCTCAGACCCCTAAAGAGATGGTAATTTCGGAGTATTTAAATACAACAAAGATCACCACCTCCCAAGAGCACTAGAGCAAGTGAGGGGTCATTTAGACGTTAATTTCATCAAGTCCCTGTTAATATGGGAAGACACAGTGTCTATGCTTAAGGCACAACTCTCCTAAACACGAGAGTCAAGTAGTCTCCTGGTGGGAAAGTGTTCTAAAGTTGTATACTTGACTCTCGTGTTTAGGAGAGTTGTGCCTTAAGCATAGACACTGTGTCTTCCCATATTAACAGGGACTTGATGAAATTAACGTCTAAATGACCCCTCACTTGCTCTAGTGCTCTTGGGAGGTGGTGATCTTTGTTGTATTTAAATACTCCGATGGGAAGCTGCCCTTTCTAGATGTAACAGTCATGGAAAAGAGCGGAGGTTTCCAGACTGCAGTCTACACTAAGGAAACGAACATAGGAATGTGCCTAAATGCTAACAGTGACTGCCCAGACAGGTACAAGAGGAGTGTTGTTAACGCATATGTCGACCGTGCTCTCAGCCACAGCTCAGAATGGAAGCAAGTCGACGAAGAACTCTGTAGGGTAAGGCAGGTCCTAGTCAACAACGGCTTCTCCAATGGTTTCGTCGAAGACATCATAAGAAGGAAAGTGAAACGCCATGCAACCTCTGAAGAGACAAATAACACAACACCTATACCCCCTATTAGACTATTTTACAGGAACTTCTTTTCCACAGCTCATAAAACGGAGGAAAGGGTCCTGAAAGATATTATTAATAGAAACGTTATCCCTACAGACAAAAATCAGAGGATACAACTGACGATTTACTATAAAACCAGAAAAACGGCCAGCCTACTCATGAGAAACTCTCCAGACACAAAACAGAACGCTTTAAAAGAGACTAACGTCGTCTATGCCTTCAAATGCCCTCTTGGGGACTGTAAGCTCCAAAAAACCCAGTATATAGGCAAGACAACAACATCTCTTTCTAGGCGTTTAACGATGCATAAGCAACAGGGCTCCATTAAGGAACATATAATCTCTTCCCACAACCAAACCATCGCCAGAGAAATCCTAGTAAACAACACAGAAATCATCGATAGATACAGCGATAGCAGGCGGCTTGACGTTTGTGAGGCACTACACATCAAGAAGTCAACACCAGCAATCAACAGACAATTAATGCACAACTTTATTCTACCCACCTCAAGACTCCACTCCAATATAGAAGCATCAAGAAATATGGACCAATAGGCTTTCTACAAACACTTCTATTCAATACCCATTGTTTCGTGTTCTGTCTTGTGTTGATGAAATTAATACCCTATTAATGCCACCTCTTGTTCTGTTTTGTGTTGATGAAATTAATACCCTATTAATGCCACCTCACCCCATCCACCTCACTCAAATGTAGATATAAAATCGGAGATGCGTAAGTTCTATTCAGTTGTATATTTGTAAACTAAAAGTCTTTGAAAATGTAATAAGTTTTACGAAACGCGCTCGTGTCGCGTCAGAGAAATGATAAAGCTACCCATTTCATTATGTATGAGGTAAATTTTTTTTATTGGAGTTAAAATTAACGTAGATATATGACCAAACCTAACCAACCCTACCTAACCTAACCTAACCTATCTTTATAGGTTAGGTTAGGTTAGGTAGCCGAAAACGTTAGGTTAGGTTAGGTTAGGTAGGTTAGGTAGTCGAAAAACAATTAATTCATGAAAACTTGGCTTATTAGGCAAATCGGGCCTTGCATAGTAGGCATAGAAGTAAGTTCTGGCTACTAGGTACGACATATATATATATATATATATATATATATATATATATATATATATATATATATATATATATATATATATATATATATATATATATATATATATATATATATATATATATAATGTCGTACCTAATAGCCAGAACGCAATTCTCAGCCTACTATGCAAGGCCCGATTTGCCTAATAAGCCAAGTTTTCCTGAATTAATATATTTTCTCTAATTTTTTTCTTATGAAATGATGAAGCTACCCATTTCATTATGTATGAGGTCAATTTTATTTTATTGGAGTTAAAATTAACGTAGATATATGACCGAACCTAACCAGCCCTACCTAACCTAACCTAACCTATCTTTAAAGGTTAGGTTAGGTTAGGTAGCAGAAAAAGTTAGGTTAGGTTAGGTTAGGTAGGTTAGGTAGTCGAAAAACAATTAATTCATGAAAACTTGGCTTATTAGGCAAAACGGGCCTTGCATAGTAGGCTGAGAAGTACGTTCTGGCTATTAGGTACGACATATATATATATATATATATATATATATATATATATATATATATATATATATATATATGTCGTACCTAGTAGCCAGAACTCACTTCTCAGCCAACTATTCAAGGCCCGATTTGCCTAATAAGCCAAGTTTTCCCGAATTAATGTATTTACTATAATTTTTTTCTTATGAAATGATAAAGCTACCCTTTTCACTATGTATGAGGTCAATTTTTTTTTATTGGAGTTAAAATTAACGTAGATATATGACCAAACCTAACCAACCCTACCTAACCTAACCTAACCTATATATCTAGGTAAGGTTAGGTTAGGTAGCCAAAAAAAGCTAGGTTAGGTTAGGTTAGGTAGGTTAGGTAGACGAAAAAGCATTAATTCATGAAAACTTGGCCTATTAGGCAAATCGGGCCTTGCATAGTAGGCTGAGAAGTGAGTTCTGGCTACTAGGTACGACATATATATATATATATATATATATATGTCGTACCTAGTAGCCAGAACGCACTTCTCAGCCTACTATGCAAGGCCCGATTTGCCTAATAAGCCAAGTTTTCATGAATTATTTATTTTTCGACTACCTAACCTACCTAACCTAACCTAACCTATTTTTTTCGGCTTCCTAACCTAACCTAACTTATAAAGATAGGTTAGGTTAGGTTAGGTAGGGTTGGTTAGGTTCGGTCATATATCTAAGTTAATTTTAACTAAAATAAAAAAAAATTGACCTCATACGTAATGAAATGGGTAGCTTTTTCATTTCATATGAAAAAAAATTGAGAAAATATATTAATTCCGGAAAACTTGGCTTATTAGGCAAATCAAGCCTTGCATAGTAGGCTGAGAAGTGCATTCTGGCTACTAGGTACGACGTATATATATATATATATATATATATATATATATATATATATATATATATATATATATATATATATATATATATATATATATATGTATATATATATTAGTATATTTTGGTAGCAGTCTTTTCAGTAGACATATATTATTAAATATGACCGAAAAAGTAAGATTAATAATTCTAACACGAATTTTCTCAATCTTTCGTACATTTCTTTTCACTGTTGGAGGTAAATCAAAAATCAATTCTCCAAAATTCATTTTTATTTCTAGTCTGACGCGACACGAGCGCGTTTTGTAAAACTTATTACATTTTCAAAGACTTTAGTTCACAAATACACAACTGAATAGAACTTACGCATCTCCGATTTTATATCTACATTTGAGTGAGGTGGAAGGGGTGATGTGGCATTAACACAAGACAGAACAGGAGGTGGCATTAATAGGGTATTAATTTTATCAACACAAGACAGAACAAGAGGTGGTATTAATAGGGTATTAATTTCATCAACACAAGACAGAACACGAAACAATGGGTATTGAATAGAAGTGTTTGTAGAAAGCCTATTGGTCCATATTTCTTGATGCTTCTATATTGGAGCGGAGTCTAGAGGTGGGTAGAATATAGTTGTGCAATAATTGGCTGTTGATTGCTGGTGTTGACTTCTTGATGTGTAGTGCCTCGCAAACGTCAAGCCGCCTGCTATCGCTGTATCTATCGATGATTTCTGTGTTGTTTACTAGGATTTCTCTGGCTATGGTTTGGTTGTGGGAAGAGATTATATGTTCCTTAATGGAGCCCTGTTGCTTATGCATCGTTAAACGCCTAGAAAGAGATGTTGTCTTGCCTATATACTGGGTTTTTTGGAGCTTACAGTCCCCAAGAGGGCATTTAAAGGCATAGACGACGTTAGTCTCTTTTAAAGCGTTCTGTTGTGTGTCTGGAGAGTTTCTCATGAGTAGGCTGGCCGTTTTTCTGGTTTTATAGTAAATCGTCAGTTGTATCCTTTGATTTTTGTCTGTAGGGATAACGCTTCTATTAACAATATCTTTCAGGACCCTTTCCTCCGTTTTATGAGCTGTGGAAAAGAAGTTCCTGTAAAATAGTCTAATAGGGGGGTATAGGTGTTGTGTTAGTTGTCTCTTCAGAGGTTGCATGGCTTTTCACTTTCCTTCTTATGATGTCTTCGACGAAACCATTGGAGAAGCAGTTATTGACTAGGACCTGCCTTACCCTGCAGAGTTCTTCATCGACTTGCTTCCATTCTGAGCTGTGGCTGAGAGCACGGTCGACATATGCGTTAACAACACTCCTCTTGTACCTGTCTGGGCAGTCGCTGTTGGCATTTAGGCAGATTCCTATGTTCGTTTCCTTAGTGTAGACTGCAGTGTGGAAACCTCCGCCCTTTTCCATGACTGTTACATCTAGAAAGGGCAGCTTCCCATCCTTTTCCATCTCGTAAGTGAAACGCAGCACGGAACTCTGCTCAAATGCCTCCTTCAGCTCCTGCAGATGTCTGACATCAGGTACCTGTGTAAAAATGTCGTCAACATACCTGCAGTATATGGCCATCGAGCAAAAAGTCTTAGTCGACATGAACTTGAAACCGGTTATGGTCAAGTGGATTAAGGCGCCCTGTAGTTACCAGTTGCGTTGCTTCTGGGAGTATGGGTTCGAGTCACTTCTGGGGTGTGAGTTTTCATTCGCATATAGTCCTGGGGACCATTCAGGCTTGTTCGCATTTGTGTTCCTCACGTGTGCCCCAAAGAATGAGGTGATTTGGTGAAATGCTATGCCCAAGATTACCATCCGAGTTGCCGTCGGGGAAGTGGCTCAAATAGCCTCGGCTATCACTTCCTTTTGACGGCCGTGATGGTCAAGTGGATTAAGGCGCCCTGTAGTTACCAGTTGCGTTGCTTCTGGGAGTATGGGTTCGAGTCACTTCTGGGGTGTGAGTTTTCATTCGCATATAGTCCTGGGGACCATTCAGGCTTGTTCGCATTTGTGTTCCTCACGTGTGCCCCAAAGAATGAGGTGATTTGGTGAAATGCTATGCCCAAGATTACCATCCGAGTTGCCGTCGGGGAAGTGGCTCAAATAGCCTCGGCTATCACTTCCTTTTGACGGCCGTGATGGTCAAGTGGATTAAGGCGCCCTGTAGTTACCAGTTGCGTTGCTTCTGGGAGTATGGGTTCGAGTCACTTCTGGGGTGTGAGTTTTCATTCGCATATAGTCCTGGGGACCATTCAGGCTTGTTCGCATTTGTGTTCCTCACGTGTGCCCCAAAGAATGAGGTGATTTGGTGAAATGCTATGCCCAAGATTACCATCCGAGTTGCTGTCGGGGAAGTGGCTCAAATAGCCTCGGCTATCACTTCCTTTTGACGGCCGTGATGGTCAAGTGGATTAAGGCGCCCTGTAGTTACCAGTTGCGTTGCTTCTGGGAGTATGGGTTCGAGTCACTTCTGGGGTGTGAGTTTTCATTCGCATATAGTCCTGGGGACCATTCAGGCTTGTTCGCATTTGTGTTCCTCACGTGTGCCCCAAAGAATGAGGTGATTTGGTGAAATGCTATGCCCAAGATTACCATCCGAGTTGCCGTCGGGGAAGTGGCTCAAATAGCCTCGGCTATCACTTCCTTTTGACGGCCGTGATGGTCAAGTGGATTAAGGCGCCCTGTAGTTACCAGTTGCGTTGCTTCTGGGAGTATGGGTTCGAGTCACTTCTGGGGTGTGAGTTTTCATTCGCATATAGTCCTGGGGACCATTCAGGCTTGTTCGCATATATATATATATATATATATATATATATATATATATATGTATATATATATATATATATATATATATATATATATATATATATATATATATATATATATGTATATATATATATATATATATATATATATATATTGTTACGGTGCCCTCTCCTATTTCTTTCGTTTGCCGGCTTAAAGAGTCATATCAGCTCTCCCTACTGATTCTCTGAGGTTCAGGGAGTCTAATGATATATGTGGCGACCAGACCGGCTGCCATTTAATGGAAGGAGGTTATATTATAAGTTGTAAATAAAGGAAAATTGGCGCCCTGTTATAGAATGAAACAGTATCCCCTACGGCAGATATGACCTTTTGGAAGGGACACTATGCCGATCGCGGATTGGCCGACGTAGGTCGCGGGCGACAAATCAGGGCCCGCCATGACGTCACCGAGTGCCCCGGGCGGCGCCAACGTCAGAGTTGTACTGACCGTGGAAGCGACAGGACGCGCCTCGGTCTGCTCTCAAGGATTGGAGGCTCTGCAAGCCTTGTTCAGTGGATTGAGCTGGCCTTCGTTGCCCACCATAGTTATTGGAGACCCTGCGCTTCTGGGAAGCCAAAGAGGAACCAAGTTCAGTGAGCAGAGAAGTGCCCAAACTTGGAAAATAGTCGGCGACGACGCTGGGCGGCGCCGCTGGCTGGACGTTGAGGTCTGGAAGGTGGGCGAGCAAGCTAGCTGTGACTGGGGTCACATCCACTGAGAATCTTGGAAGGACGACACCGTGCCTAGGACAAGGAGCGACGCCCTGTGGGAGAGGCGAGTGTGGGGAAAGATAGTGATTAGCTCAGCGCCCATCGATGAACCAGGATTGGGGCAGCTGAATCTCAGGGATTGGAACGGCGATGACGCGAAGGCTTCACGACACCTGAGGACCTGTGGAACGCCCTGGATCGTCGAGGATCGACCCAAGGAAGCGTGGGAACCTCACACCATCGAGGGACAGGCGTCGTGAGCCAGGAGTGTAAGGTAGATCATTTTTCCCTCCCATTACCCCTTGTATGAGTAGGCTAGTTAGGCCACAATATTTACTCGTGTATGTGGCAGCAAGACTTTATTACCTTAATAGTAGAGTAGGCTGCAAGGCAGCTTGTGTCCAGGACTGTCAGAGAGGACAGTGTGTATGGATGGCAGGACAGTGAAGAAGAGGTGCCGACGTGGTGAAGAGGCCCTCCTGTGAGAGTGTGAGACTCCGGTCTTCCTGCCCAGTTGAAGGAGAGTTGGAGGTCGTGGAAGAAGAGGCTGACGATCTCCAGACTCATCATCCATATTCCATATTCATGTATTACTTGTGATTGTGTGTGTGTGTTCATGTAATTTGCGTCAGTAAATCCACACATTTTATTACTGTGTTTGAGTGTGCCTCCATTTGTGATATTTCTCTATGAGCATACATTTCTGGCTACAAACGATATATGATACACCCACTGAACTGCATTGCTGGGGTGCAGATATAATAACCCAGCTGGCGACCTTGCTAAGAGGAAGATAGAGAAGACAGGCGGGAAAGGAGTTCCTGCAACCTTCTTTTTGTCTGGCAGGCAAGACTCAGGGAGGTTATGGTTATAGGTAAGCCTGAGTCTTCCTTCACTCCCCCACGGGTCTAGGCCGGAACTGTTAACGGCAGTTTCCCCGTGTCTGACTGAAGGGCTTCCAGGGTGAATCAGTGGCACCCCTTTGTGGTGGAAGCAAAGACCTGCGGAGGTGGGCATTGTTGGTCCTCTCTTGTGTGACCAAGGAGACTCCGGTGAATCCAGGGAGTCGGAGGGGCTGAGTATTTGGGCTTTTGAGCCCCTAGCAGCCGAGTGTTAGCAGAGCCCCGGACCGCCCACCCCCACGTGACAAGAGAACTGGCGACCTCGCCAGGATTCGAACCCCGGTAGCCAAGAACTGGGAACCTCGCCAGGAAGCGTGGATCAAGCTACAGTGTGGACCAAATTTCAAGACAAGTGTTGCCAGGGTACTAATACAGTGTGGCCAGTGAATTCGGTGGTACTGTTACTCAACCGGCTAAGGGACTGAAACGGTGAAATTAGTGCCTACTAACTTGTCTGTGCCGTCGTGTATGCTTGATGATATAGAGATGGAGGAAGACAAAGTAAAGAGATTTATTGACACAAGGGACGAGAGAATTTTGGAGGAGTGTACCAAGGCCCAGCTCCAACAAGTGGCAAACCACTTTGGGATCAGGTTGAGGACGACTAAGGTAGCAGAGCGAAGGATAGAGATCATGGCACAGCTCACAGCTCGAGAGGAAGCGACGGGAGAGGAGCCATCTCAAGAGGAGCCGTCCCGAGGAGAGCCATCGCAAGGTGAACCGTCCCGACTAGGGCCTCCCCAAGCGCCTACCAGTGTGGAGAGAATTCACAGTGAACATGGGAGCAGTGGAAGGTCCAGCTGTAGTAAGAGGAGCCTGCAACTGGAAATAATGAAGATGCAACTGGAAGCCCAGCTGCGACGAGAGGAGAGAGAAGCACGGCTGCAGCTGCAGCGAGAGGAACGTGCGGCTGAGCTGCAGCGAGAGGAACGTGCGGCTGAGCTGCAGCGAGAGGAGCGAGAAGCTCGGCTGCAGCGAGAAGAAGGAGAGAGACGACTGCGACTGGAGGAGATAAAGGCAAAGAAAGAAGTCGAATTGCGTCGCGTTGAACGTGGTCTGCCCTCACTACCTGCACGGCGGGATGACCTCAAGGTAAGGGAACGTGACTTACCTACGTTCGAACCACAAGAAGCTGAGGCGTTCTTCGAACACTTTGAACGGATAGCGACTCTGAAGGAGTGGCCGGAAGATGATTGGGCTGCTCTGGTCCAGGGCAGGTTGACTGGAGAGGCCCGGGAAGCCTATAACATGCTGGACCTAGAGGAGTGTACTAGTTATGACGCGATTAAGAATGCGGTTCTCCACTCATTCCGGCTGACTCCGGAGATGTACCGGAAGCGGTTCAGAGAGTGTACAAGAGCGTCGGGAAAGACTTACGCCGAGACCGCCAGGGATATGGAACGGAAATTCCTACGATGGTTGAAGGCGGAGGAAGCGGAGTCGGTGGATGATGTTAAACGACTGATAGTGATGGAGAAGTTCATGTCGGTGCTCCATCCTGAGTTGCGAGTAAGGTTGAGAGAAGCAGGTATTAAGGACCTGAAGGCTGCAGCGGATCGAGCCGACATGCTGGAGGAGGCACTACATATCAGGAGGGAGGGGCCGCCCAGACACTCGCCTTACCCCAGGTCGGGAGGGAACCTTAGGAGTTCAGGAGGAGCGAGGACGGGTGGGGACTCTCCCAGGAGTAGTGTGCCTGATGAAGTAACGTGGTTCAAGAGCTCAAGAGACGCGGGGAGGAAGCCCCAAGCTGTGAGCAGTGGACCTAACTCGGGAGCAAGTGCTGCAGTCCCGGATGCGACGACAGGGAGTCCAAGGAGGACCCAGGGGACGTCTGCAAGTGGTACCGCCAGAGTGACTAGCGAGTGGCCGCCCAGGGGAGGCAGCCGATGCTACAACTGTGGTGTGAGAGGACATTATGCCCGCGAGTGTGAGGAGCACCAAAGGAATGTAGGATTAATGTTGGAAGAGGAGAGAGTGTTTGTTCACACCCCATATTATAGTGGACCCAACGTGAATGGTTGGGAAATGAAGTTGGGTGAACATCCCTTCGTTTTCGGAGCCAACGTGAAGTTTGGAAAGTCAGACCCAGTGGAGGTTGCCGTGCTTCGAGATACGGGTGCTGACATAAGTATGGTGACCAGGAGTATTCTCCCCAAGGAATTTAATGATTCACCTGTGGGAGTGGTGAGGATACGCAGTGTGGGGGAGGAATACAGGTTGCCACTTCACGAAGTACAGCTGATTGCCGACTACGGAGTCGAGAGAGCTATAGTAGCTGTAGCCCCTAAGTTACCCCTAGAGCATGTACAGATGGTGCTGGGTAATGACCTCGGAGGAGGCAGGATACAACCCGATTGGGCCAGGAGTGCCTATGTTGCAAGCAGCGGTACAACCCTGCCAGGTGAGGTATCGGTCGTTCCAGATGGTGGTGAGGAAGCCGACTTCGCCAGGGAAAACGTCGCCAGAGACGACGACAACGAGGGCGAGAGTGCAGAGAGGTCGTCGGAGGTTGTGGAAAACCCCGACGAAGCCCTCCGACTAAGCCTGATGATGCGTGTGGAGGAGTGGCGAGGAGCAGCTGTACAAACGCCTGGGGCGGTGAAGAGGCTGCAGACCGCACTCCCTCCATACAGAAACGTAAATAAAGTAAGCTCAGTGGATGAGCGAACGGCAGTGAGGGGCAGAGTGGAGGAACCACGACGCAGTGCACCCTATGCCGGCCAGATGAATAGTGGTAGGTGCAAGATGAACCACCGTGGTGAGGTGAGCCACAGGGAGGTGGATGAGCCCAACCACGAACCGAAGAAGACGTCTGCAGGGAAGAGAATCTCATGGAGGAGTGAAGATGTTCGTCGGGAGCGAAGGAGCGAATGGTATAGGAAAGGCAATACGAAGAAAGCAGGGAATAGGTACACCCAGGGTAGGCGCCAGCCTAACCAGAGGGGCATTGGGCCATCGCAAAAGCCTAGTGTGGAAGAGAGGAAGCTGCTGGATGGAGTACAGGTTACAAGTGCCACTGTGAGGAGACAACGCACCTACGGGAGAAGAGGAACCGAGAAGAGAGAAGGTTGGCGAAGAGGAGATCATGAGAGGAAACATGGAGTACCTGTAGGACGCAATGGAAATGCAAGACTATCTCGGAGTGCACGACGCGGTGGAGGCGCTGCATGCACTGAATCTTACAGTGGTAACGAGCCGTGGAAGTACACTCGTAGCCACGGAGAGAGGATTTCTTGTAGGTGTTCAGGGAACACCCATCACACCCGGTACTATGCGAGATGGAGATACAATGAGGCAAGTGACTGGCAAGGTGGTACGAGCCACGTCACCAACTGGAGGAGTGACACTTCAGGAACGGAGGGAGCAAGAGTATAGATGGCCCTCTTGAGTGCTGCTCTTCCGATATGACTCTTATTTTAAGGGGAGGGGTATGTTACGGTGCCCTCTCCTATTTCTTTCGTTTGCCGGCTTAAAGAGTCATATCAGCTCTCCCTACTGATTCTCTGAGGTTCAGGGAGTCTAATGATATATGTGGCGACCAGACCGGCTGCCATTTAATGGAAGGAGGTTATATTATAAGTTGTAAATAAAGGAAAATTGGCGCCCTGTTATAGAATGAAACAGTATCCCCTACGGCAGATATGACCTTTTGGAAGGGACACTATGCCGATCGCGGATTGGCCGACGTAGGTCGCGGGCGACAAATCAGGGCCCGCCATGACGTCACCGAGTGCCCCGGGCGGCGCCAACGTCAGAGTTGTACTGACCGTGGAAGCGACAGGACGCGCCTCGGTCTGCTCTCAAGGATTGGAGGCTCTGCAAGCCTTGTTCAGTGGATTGAGCTGGCCTTCGTTGCCCACCATAGTTATTGGAGACCCTGCGCTTCTGGGAAGCCAAAGAGGAACCAAGTTCAGTGAGCAGAGAAGTGCCCAAACTTGGAAAATAGTCGGCGACGACGCTGGGCGGCGCCGCTGGCTGGACGTTGAGGTCTGGAAGGTGGGCGAGCAAGCTAGCTGTGACTGGGGTCACATCCACTGAGAATCTTGGAAGGACGACACCGTGCCTAGGACAAGGAGCGACGCCCTGTGGGAGAGGCGAGTGTGGGGAAAGATAGTGATTAGCTCAGCGCCCATCGATGAACCAGGATTGGGGCAGCTGAATCTCAGGGATTGGAACGGCGATGACGCGAAGGCTTCACGACACCTGAGGACCTGTGGAACGCCCTGGATCGTCGAGGATCGACCCAAGGAAGCGTGGGAACCTCACACCATCGAGGGACAGGCGTCGTGAGCCAGGAGTGTAAGGTAGATCATTTTTCCCTCCCATTACCCCTTGTATGAGTAGGCTAGTTAGGCCACAATATTTACTCGTGTATGTGGCAGCAAGACTTTATTACCTTAATAGTAGAGTAGGCTGCAAGGCAGCTTGTGTCCAGGACTGTCAGAGAGGACAGTGTGTATGGATGGCAGGACAGTGAAGAAGAGGTGCCGACGTGGTGAAGAGGCCCTCCTGTGAGAGTGTGAGACTCCGGTCTTCCTGCCCAGTTGAAGGAGAGTTGGAGGTCGTGGAAGAAGAGGCTGACGATCTCCAGACTCATCATCCATATTCCATATTCATGTATTACTTGTGATTGTGTGTGTGTGTTCATGTAATTTGCGTCAGTAAATCCACACATTTTATTACTGTGTTTGAGTGTGCCTCCATTTGTGATATTTCTCTATGAGCATACATTTCTGGCTACAAACGATATATGATACACCCACTGAACTGCATTGCTGGGGTGCAGATATAATAACCCAGCTGGCGACCTTGCTAAGAGGAAGATAGAGAAGACAGGCGGGAAAGGAGTTCCTGCAACCTTCTTTTTGTCTGGCAGGCAAGACTCAGGGAGGTTATGGTTATAGGTAAGCCTGAGTCTTCCTTCACTCCCCCACGGGTCTAGGCCGGAACTGTTAACGGCAGTTTCCCCGTGTCTGACTGAAGGGCTTCCAGGGTGAATCAGTGGCACCCCTTTGTGGTGGAAGCAAAGACCTGCGGAGGTGGGCATTGTTGGTCCTCTCTTGTGTGACCAAGGAGACTCCGGTGAATCCAGGGAGTCGGAGGGGCTGAGTATTTGGGCTTTTGAGCCCCTAGCAGCCGAGTGTTAGCAGAGCCCCGGACCGCCCACCCCCACGTGACAATATATATATATATATATATATATATATAAAGTTTGTGAGGGTACCACCTCTGGTGCCAATGTGGGGACCCATAGCCTCGGAGAAGAAAATAAAAAGTATTCAGAGGAGACCTTGTGGTTTCTCACTGAACACTAATATTATCTTCTCCTACCACCCCCATTCTTTTGTATGTACACATATATATTTACTTTATTTGAACTTTGTTACAAAAAAGGAGTTACATATGGGTTACAAAGATGGTTGTCATAGGTTGTCGAGTTCCTCCAGCTCCTCAGATGGCGGGCAGGAACCCTGGATGCAGTGCGCATTTCCCCTCTGTATCGCCACACTGAGGCGCTGGAAAAGAAAGCTTGCAGCTCTCGGGTCCCTTGTTGTTTCAATGAGCCTAGAACCCAGTTCCTTCAAAAAACTGGTAGCACTTTTACCCCAGGCGCCGAGCGTCTCAGAAGCAATGGGGACAAAATTGTAGTGGTGATCCAGTTCTCTATACTTACGGGATTTGGCTGCTTCCCTGTTGGTGGCAGCGCCACCTGGTTGTGCAACACTGAGGTTAATGTAGGTGTTAGCCAGGGTTGATACGCACGTTTAGTCCCATACCAACTGCTTGCCATTCTTCCAGGGGTTCACTGTGATACCATCCGGGCGACCAATAAGAGCATCAGAGTTACGGGGCGTTAGGTAACGGGGCTCTCTTTCAGCTGGGCATCCAGCTGTGGTGAGGCTCCTCTTGATGATGTCGTTAACTTCACTGTGCCTCGAGTGCCATCCCCCTGCGCTTTGGCAGAGTAGGCCATGGTGGCCGTACCTGTCAGCCACCACCTCGCCGCAAATACACCTATATCTGGTGTGGATTGGGGCAGCAAGGCGGAGGGCCACAGAAATTCGGAGGGCGTGTGGTATATATATATATATATATATATATATATACATATATATATATATATATATATATATATATATATATATATATATATATATATATATATATATATATATATATATATATATATATATATATATATGAAAGAGGGTGGATATAAATAGGAGCTGCCTCATAAACCTTCTTTATTAAGCCAATAGGCCTTCTGCAGTTTCCTTCTTATAATGAAACATATATTTCAGTAACTTTATTGGTCATATATAAATGATAAGTCCCTCATCTGGTTCTCATTCATCAATACAAGCAAAATAAAGAAGATAATAGAGTTTGAACTCTGTAAATAAATCGGTAAAAAAAAACAAGTCACAAATTCGGCCACGTGTAGCTGATTAACAAGTTGACCAATTTCCTTCCACCTTAACATGCTAAGTACCGTATACACATTCTCCAAGATGCAGGAGTCACAACAAAATCTGCATAAAAACAAAAGAGAGAAAAAAAATAACCAAAAAAAAAAACACTCAAACGAAAAAAAGTGGTTGTCACCTTTTCGTACAAACGGCCATAAGAAATATTGCCATTGGGCAATGTATTTATATGATATATAATAGAACACAGTATAATAACATACTAACTCATAATTATGTGGGAAATCTAGCCTGTCAGGAGGCACAAGCGGCATATCCATTTTGTAAACCCCCTTACTACTACTTGTTGAGTAGTAAGGGGGGTTTACAAAATTTACATCCCTTCAATTTCTAGTGTGTGGTCTGGTCAACATACTACTTGTTGACTTTGTGTGTCGGACAGATGCTTGCATCTCTTTAACCCTGATTGCCAGTAAATTGGACGTGTTATTGTTATTATCAGTACCGGTTGCTTCCCGTCGCACACACAATTTTTTTTTATATTCGTAAAAATTCTATTTATTAACATACTAGGACGAAATTTTCATGATTGATGCCAAATAACGGAAGATTTGTTTAATACCTTTCACTGTATTCTTTATTTTGAAAGGTCTCCACATGCACTGGGCCTCTTAACTTATCTAACCCAACCTACCAATCCTCTTCTACTTGCTGTAACTTACATAACTAGCCTACCTGTGCAGGCGATGAGTCACAATAACGTGGCTGAAGTATGTTGACCAGACCACACACTAGAAATTGAAGGGACGACGACGTTTCGGTCCGTCCTGGACCATTCTCAAGTCGATTGTGATGAGGAGGTAGGAACAGGCAATAAATAGTCAAGAGAGAGCTGAGGAGGAAAGTCAGGTGTAGGGGATAGTAGTAATGAGAACTGCAGCAGGCCTATTGGCCCATACGAGGCAGCTCCTATTATAACCACCGAAGGAGATAGTAATAGGAAAAAAGAAGAGGATAGCAAGGGAGCGTAGGAGAAGACAATGAACAGAAAAAGGGAGAAGAGAGAAAGAAAAGGAAAGAGAAAGAAAGAAATGGAAGGGGGAAAGCTTATGTTAAGTCACGTTTGTTAGAAAGATTAGAGCATTTGAGTATATACTGTGAAAGGGAAGAGTCCACAGCAACAAAGCCAGGACTCAAGTTCATGTTGGGTACATTGTTTATAAGAGCCGATTCTACAAGACGGCGTCTGTGTAGAGTAGAGGCAGGAAAGATTATTTTGGAGGAAGACCAATCAATGGGATGATTAGAATCCCTCACATGGCAGAAGAGAGCATTGTTAGTGTCTGCAGACTTAACACTTCTCTTGTGTTCTTTAAGTCTGTCATTCAGTGTACGGCCAGTTTCGCCAAAGTATTGGAGAGAATAAGACAAACAGGAAATTGAGTAGACACCAGCAGCATTAGAAGCAGGAGGAGCAGTGTGAATTAGATTGCTACGAAGTGTGTTAGTTTGTTGAAAGGCGAGTTTAATGTCAAGAGGACGAAAGGTATTGGTAAAAGTTTTGAGTTCAGATATGAAGGGAAGGCATAGTACAGTGCTACTAGTGTTGGAAGCAGGTTTAGGATGAAAGAAATTTCGTTTAGCTTGAGAGTGGGCACAGTTGATGAAATGCAAAGGATAACCAAGGCAAAGGATAGCCTACCTAATGCAAAGGATAGCCTACCTGACATAACTTATCTATCATGATCTAACGTAACTTACATAACTTACCAACTTACCTTAATTTAACCTACATATTCCAACTTACATATCATCACTTATCTAATAGAACTTACACAACATAACTTCCCTTACCCATGCTGACCTGAACAACTTACATAACTTACTAACTTACATAATGTAACATAACTTATCTACCCTCACCTACCTAATGTAACATAACTTATCTACCCCTCACCTACCTAATGTAACATAACTTACCTACCCTCACCTATCTAATGTAACTTACATATCCTCACCTATCTGATAGAACTTAAACAAATTAACCTATCCTGGCCTGACTTAACTTACATAACTTACAAAATGATCTAACTTACATTCCTAACATATCTTATTTATAGAATCATTTTATTCACTCTGAAACATCAATACTTTACATACATTTACATTCAAATACATTTATGTACTATTACAGATCATATGGTCTACAAGACAAACTATCACAACTCTCGCAAACACTTTGACACTTTGAGAAACTCTTTCACGTATACTAATTTCAGAACATTACACAAACGCCATATCTAACTAATACATCTCTCTCATCTTATCTCATTTGTATTACTATTTCCCTCTGTTCTGCTTTTAATCTCTATTATTCTTGGTAAAGTGTTGTTTAGGCATTCTTCCCTTAAATAACCCAATATCTGTTAACCTAACCCATCCACCCGTACCCCTAGCCTAATACCCTGTACCTAACCCTTACTTATTTGTTAAGTTTTATATTTTTCACCAATTAACACAGTAAAGTTACACATCTTGTCAGTTGTGTACATGATTCCTGCTGGTCATGTATGTTTCGTCAATCAATGTCATATTAATTTTTTCAATCTCAAGGGTTATTTGTTACAGAGTAGGTATTTGTTTATTTTAATTGTTAATTGCTCAAATGGGTATTCTTGCATTTCAAGGGGTATTATTTAAGTGGGGGCATTTAAGCATTTCAAAGGATTTGTTATATATATGTGTTTGTTTATTTCAAGGGATTTTATTATGTATAGGAATCTATTCAGTTCAAGGGTTATTTATTAATGATCGGATATTTAAGCACTTTGTACATTTTAAGTTCATAAAGTCGCTCATATATTATATTTATTATGTTTGATATTTTTGTTCTCGTTCTTTACCCTTTAATCTATCATCTTTCTGATCTTTTTGTATTTATTATGTTTGATATAATTGTTATTTTTCTTCTCCCTTTAATCTAACCTCTCTTTGATCTTTGTATATTTATTGTGATGTATAGAATTTGCTCTTATTCTGTATCTTTCTCCTACCCACCTTGCAGATATAGTTTTTGTTTAAGTTAATTCATATATTTTCTCTTCTTTGTATACTGACCATACTGACGCTAATATCTACACTACTATATTGACGCTACCACCCACACACAACTATACTGACGCCACCACCCACACACAACTATACTGACGCCACCATCCACACACAACTATACTGACGCCACCACCCTCACACAACTATACTGACGCCACCATCCACACACAACTATACTGACGCCACCATCCACACACAACTATACTGACGCCACCATCCACACACAACTATACTGACGCCACCACCCTCACACAACTATACTGACGCCACCATCCACACACAACTATACTGACGCCACCATCCACACACAACTATATTGACGCTACCACCCACACACAACTATACTGACGCCACCACCCACACACAACTATACTGACGCCACCATCCACACACAACTATACTGACGCCACCATCCACACACAACTATACTGACGCCACCACCCTCACACAACTATACTGACGCCACCATCCACACACAACTATACTGACGCCACCATCCACACACAACTATACTGACGCCACCCCCCTCACACAACTATACTGACGCCACCCCCCTCACACAACTATACTGACGCCACCATCCACACACAACTATACTGACGCCACCATCTTCACACAACTATACTGACGCCACCCCCCTCACACAACTATACTGACGCTACCATCCACACACAACTATACTGACGCCACCATCCACACACAACTATACTGACGCCACCATCCTCACACAACTATACTGACGCCACCCCCCTCACACAACTATACTGACGCCACCCCCCTCACACTACTATACTGACGCCACCATCCACACACAACTATACTGACGCCACCATCCACACACAACTATACTGACGCCACCATCCTCACACAACTATACTGACGCTACCATCCACACACAACTATACTGACGCCACTATCCACACACAACTATACTGACGCCACCACCCACACACAACTATACTGACGCCACCATCCACACACAACTATACTGACGCCACCCCTCTCACACAACTATACTGACGCCACCATCCACACACAACTACTCTGACGCCACCATCCACACACAACTATACTGACGCCACCATCCTCACACAACTATACTGACGCTACCATCCACACACAACTATACTGACGCCACCATCCACACACAACTATACTGACGCCACCACCCACACACAACTATACTGACGCCACCATCCACACACAACTATACTGACGCCACCCCCCTCACACAACTATACTGACGCCATTATCCACACACAACTATACTGACGCCACCATCCACACACAACTATACTGACGCCACCATCCTCACACAACTATACTGACGCTACCATCCACACACAACTATACTGACGCCACCATCCACACACAACTATACTGACGCTACCACCCACACACAACTATACTGACGCCACCACCCACACACAACTATACTGACGCTACCACCCACACACAACTATACTGACGCCACCATCCACACACAACTATACTGACGCCACCATCCTCACACAACTATACTGACGCTACCATCCACACACAACTATACTGACGCCACCATCCACACACAACTATACTGACGCCACCACCCACACACAACTATACTGACGCTACCACCCACACACAACTATACTGACGCCACCACCCACACACAACTATACTGACGCTACCACCCACACACAACTATACTGATGCTACCACCCACACACAACTATACTGACGCCACCACCCACACACAACTATACTGACGCTACCACCCACACACAACTATACTGACGCTACCACCCACACACAACTATACTGACGCCACCACCCACACACAACTATACTGACGCCACCACCCACACACAACTATACTGACGCTACCACCCACACACAACTATACTGACGCCACCCCCACACAACTATACTGACGCCACCATCCACACAACTATACTAACGCTACCACCCACATAACTTCACTAATCTTTCTATTCGCACTGTTGTTATGTCATAATAATTTACCCAGTGACCTCCACTCTATAAAGCTCCGCCCAGAGTAAAGACTTAAAGCTCTCAATTGTAGCAATATGATGTTTAATTGTTATATAGGACGATGAACAGACGTTCCCAAGTAGACAAAGATAAATAAAGTAGAAGTCTGTTAACAAAACTATATAATTGTGTTCCTACTTATATGCACTCTCATGCAATTAAATGTAATTAACTGTAATTAAATATAATGGAAAATTTCCTCACCAAGACTTTACATACATATTTAATTTAAATACCCGATTCCAGTTAATAGGAGAGACAGGCTGGACAAAACACTCACAGAGAACAATAATTGTGTGGTTAATATATTCGCAGAATAACTATAAATCTTGTAGGCAAAGAACAAGCACACGATCATGTACAGAAGATTGATATTATCAAAACTGATCTTTTCAAATATTCTTATAATTCCCATTATACTCTCCCATAATGCTCGACAGCCATACGCAGCCAGATGTGTATAGTATACATGAATTACTCTCTCTCTTATGTTCCTAATAATGCAACAAGTAACACAACACTAATATTAAATCGCCTACTTATTCCAGACGCTAACAAATCCACCAATTTGGTACAGAGAATAATCACTTCTGTAAACTACACATACTCTTGGCAATATCACTAATGACAAATTTGTCTTCTCTATCCAACTATGTACAATATAATAATCGCCATCAGAGCAAAGGACATACTTTTTCTCTCCTCACAAATAATATAATTATAAAAATATTAATTCCCACAACCAATTATTTTGTCCCCATAAATAAACCTAAAGAGTAATCTAGACATATTATTAGCTAAAGAATTTAATCCAGTCTCTAAGGGACTCGAATGCGAGTTCCTGCACACGATGCAACCCGTTCTCGCAAATTTAATAAGTCAATATTGACTTATTAAATATGTGCATAGGTGACATACTTAACATAATAGATTCCCTTGAAAAGCTTCATAGAAAACACCGACCTTACCTAACCTACTTAGTATGTTAAAATAAGCATCTTATAGCTTCGTAATTACAATTGTTACTTAACCTATTACAGGTATAGGTTAAGTAACACTTGTAATTACGAAGCTATAAGATGCTTATTTTAACATACTAAGTAGGTTAGGTAAGGTCGGTGTTTTCTATGAAGCTTTTCAAGGGAAACTATTATGTTTAGTATGTCACCTATGCACGCAACTATTAAGTCAATATTGACTTATTAAATTTGCGAGAACGGGTTGCACGATGATATATAACTACTGATCTTTATCCCCAATTAAGTATCCCAACAGAATCACCAATTCAGCCCGTCCTCCAAACAAAGATCCTAAAGTGATTCCAAACACCCTCCAAACCCCATGTTTATGAATGAAAAATGGTTTATACACGACTCACAACTGTTGATTTTCGAACACTTCCAGATCAAGCAGCCCGTCCTCCAAACAAAGATCCAAAAGTGATTCCATGCACTCGCCAAACCCCGTTTATGCAACCCGTCCTCGACTCAAGTCCATTACATCCAGCGGTCGACACCACAGACGCATTCATAAATTTTAACATGCTGTTCATTCAAAATGGGAATTTTCTCAGGTATAAATTAATATTATAATATATTAGCATATTGTGCATATATAGGCATAGGTTAGGTTAGGTTAGGTGTTTAGGTTCTGTTGGCGATTATTTGTATTTGTAGTACGTGGGTGAAGCATTTATAGCGTTGTGATTCGAACAAAATTCGTCAGTGAAGCACTTGTTCCGGATATGTTCGAACGTCAGCAGTTGTGAGTCGTGTGTAAACTGCTTTTCATTCATAAACAGGGGGTTTGGCGGGTGCGTGGAATCACTTTTGGATCTTTGTTTGGAGGACGGGCTGGTTTATGAATGAAAAGCGGTTTACACACGACTCACAACTGCTGACGTTCGAACATATCCGGAACAAGTGCTTCACTGACGAATTTTATTCGAACCACCACGCTATAAATGCTTCACCCACGTACTACAAATAATCGCCAACAGAACCTAAACACCTAACCTAACCTATCCTATGCCTATATATACACAATATGCTAATATATTATAATATTTATTTATACTTGAGAAAATTCCCGTTTTGAATAAACAGCATGTTAAAATTTATGAATGCGTCTGTGGGGTTGACCGCTGAATGTAATGGACTTGAGTCGAGGACGGGTTGGATCAAGTGCTTCACTGACGAATTCTGTTCGAACCACAATGCTATGAATGCTTCACCCACGTACAACAAATACAAATAATCGCCAACAGAACCTAAATACCTAACCTAACCTATGCCTATATATGCACAATATGCTAATATATTGTAATATTAAATTATAATTGAGAAAATTTCTGTTTTGAATGAACAGCATGTAAAAATTTATGAATGCGTCTGTGGAGTCGACCGCTGGATGTAACGGACTTGAGTCGAGGACGGGTTGCGCCAATTACACTCCTCCATACTCTGTCTTAAGTGGAGTCTATGTTCCTCTAGATTGCTCGACGGTGTCCGCCCTGAAGTGCCGCAGCACTCTCCGCTCTAGTTTCCTTACTGGGGTGTCCGTGGGCACGGAAACTCAAGGTTTACCCAGGTCGAGTAGCCCATCCATAAGGTTAATCGCAAGGTCGCCAACTTGACTCACCCTCCTCCGCAGTCAAGTAATACTTCAAATCAAGCCAAATCAAATATTTATTCAGGTATAAGTACATATATAGATGAGTTACATACATAATGTTGGGTTTATAGATAGAGCAAGTACATACAATTCCTAAAGCTACTAATACGCACAGCGTTTCGGGCACTTCCAACACAGTGGGATGTCACCTGTCAAAGTCCAGTGCTTCTTCGACAGTAGTGTGGTGCACAAGAAACCTCACAACAACACATTAAAGAAATGAAGAGAAGGAAGGAAACAGTAGTAAAATATAATTTGTTTACTCACAATAAGCTACACTATACTGTTCTGTAAAAGTCTCTCTAAATCAATTTGATGGCAACACTTGAAATTAATCATGACATCCGGCAACAATTTACCATTTCCAAATCGAAAGTTATGAGGCTATCTCTTAACAAAAATGGTTAAGAGATAACCGAAAGTTATCTCTTAACCAAAACCTATGTCATCATGTGAATTTAAATATATATTATAGCGTCTCTCCAATTTATGTGGCCTTTAAATCACTACTAGTCACCTACTCTTTCGTGTGTTTGTACGGGGAGAATGCGTGGGATACTGAGGGGTTGGTGGTCACTTCACACCTTGTATCTGAGTCTGAGTCTGTGTGTTTGAGGGGGTGGGGTTCATAGGGGGAGGGGTGATTAGGGGTGGGGGGGTGAGGAAGTGGGAGGCGTTTGGGGAAGGGGGGGAAAGAAGTGTATATATTTCGTGTGTGTGTGTGTTTGTGTGAGTGTGTGTGTGTGTGTGTGAACGTGTGTGTGTGTGTGTGTGTGTACTCACCTAGTTGTGCTTGCGGGGGTTGAGCTCTGGCTCTTTGGTCCCGCCTCTCAACCGTCAATCAACAAGTGTACAGGTTCCTGAGCCTACTGGGCTCTATCATATCTACACTTGAAACTGTGTATGGAGTCAGCCTCCACCACATCACTTCCTAATGCATTCCAATTGTCAACCACTCTGACAATAAAAAAAAAAAGTTATTTCTAATATCTTTGTGGCTCATTTGGGCACTCAGTTTCCACCTTTGTCCCCTAGTGCGTGTGCCCCTAGTGTTATATAGCCTATCTTTATCTACCCTATCAATTCCTTTGAACTTTTGAACCTTTTCCAGTTTAGTGTGACGGTGTTCCCCCCCTTATAATTCTCCCACGCCTGCAGTAAGAGTCATGTCTACTTTTCCCAAGCGTTCTCTACGTAGCAGGCTTCAATTTGATATATGGGAGAGAGTGGAGTGTTCTCGGAGAGCCGAGAAATTTGTGAAATAGTAATATTTTGGCCTGTGGTATAGGCCCTTTAGGAAGCCAAGATGGCGCTGGCCTTCCTGATTCCCCGCCAAAACCGTGTGACGTCAGTGGCACCGGATTGGTCACCGACAGCAATGTGGCACCGAGAGCCAATGAAAACCTCCCGTGGCGAAAGTGACGTCACGAAGGAAGGGGGGTCCAGGCCGCGCACCGCGCTGGCGCCAGCAGTCAGACACGACACGTCAAAGAGGTTGGACGTGCGACGATTGGTCCTGTCAGTTTGACAGTTGTTTCCCGCTCCCGTGGATTTACGCGTCACCTGAAGTCTGCCAGTACTCTGTGAGGTCTTCCCTAGTTCATGTGTTGAACCAGAGAGGGAATCGACGGTTATTTGAGCAACAAGTGCTCCAGTCTTGTACTGTGCAAGAAGAAGCAGTGAAGCCGTGCAGTGACGTATGTGACGTCTGTGGCAGTTCACCAGTTCGTGACAGCGTAGTGGCTGACAGAGCCACTGGGTAGCTGAGGAAGGAGAGGACTATTTGGGGAATCCGGATGACTGCAGCCGAGACGTAGGCGGCAGCCGTTGTTGGGAGAAGACGACGGCCAGGAGACTGACTCCAACCCTTCAAGAAGTCAGGAAGGAGCACGGACCTGCAGAGGAAGAAGGCACGGAGACGACGCGCTAAACGGTGGGACGACGAGTGGTTCCGGTAGGACACGACGACGTGTGTGTGGGGGCGTTCCCGACACGAGGACCAGGAGCTACATCTCAACTCTCATCGGAGGATAGGTTGAAGTAGGTGTTTCTAGTTCCCTCCCCATTCCCCTTTTAGTTAGCTATATTATTCGGCTATATTATCTAGCCTGAGGATTTTATATGTCGTGAGCAAGTCTCACCAATGTCACAATAAAGCACCAGTGTGCAGGATATAGTACTATCAAGAGTACTTAGAATACTTATGTTTATTATTGGTGTGTGCAGGCACCAGGAATAAGTGATAAATTTACTGTGTTTTGTATATCTTTCTACAGATTTTGATGTGAGCATATAGTGATAAATTATATATAATATTATGCCATTATTTGGAAGTTAGGCTACGTGCCCAGAATCTATTTATTTTCCATGTATTGATGTTTGATTTAGATACATCATATATGTCTATGTTCATGCAGTGATAAATCATTTGTGAGTACAGTGAATTATTGCAATATCGCCCACGAGAGAAAGTACTGAAAACTCCAGTGTTTAATACTTCATAATATGTCATTGAATGAAGGGCAGTGAAAACCATTACAGTGAGTCATTGTAGCATTGATTGTAGAAACGACTGATTGAGCCTGAGTACAGTGTAACTAAGTGATACGTGCTATTGTGCCAATATCGAGAGTGCGAGTTTCTAGTAATATTGGAGAACTTAAAGAAACAGCGCGCGTGAATCTAGAAAACAAGCAATAAGCTTTCGCGCGGGGGCCAGGCGATCAGCTGTTCTTGACACTTGACGAGGAGGGGAGGTGTTGCCACTTAGAGAGTGCATACTATTCATGGGAACTACCGGCCGCAGCCAGGATCAGTTGATTTATTTATTATTGTTTGGTCTTGTGACATCTTTCATGCATTTTAAGTAAAATACAAAACTATCTCTGTGTTTATATCATCCCCTCCATTGATCTTGTGGCTATATTATACTGGAAAGCATAGAGTGATAACCGTAAGTACCTGCCTGATTCCTGATCTTTTGAGTGTGACCTTGCCAAGGCTACCACTAATTCCACCAGTCCACTGAGGTGTTACTGGCCACCTAAAACACCAGTTGGCGACCTTGTGGTCAACCGTAGAGCCCGATTGTTGGGGAGGGCACATGACAGTCAAGTGAACGAGTCGTGTTCCCACTCCTTCTCAATCAGAGGCCGTTGAGATTGACTGGGAGACTCTCCTGGCGTGCAGTGGCGCCGTGAGGATCGAGTGAAGACCCGCAGGGCTACGGTGAGTGACCTTGAGCATAACTATTGCTCACCCCAGAGTAAGAATAGAGTAGTAAACCCCAACATTGGCGACCTCGCCAGGATATCGATCGAAATAAAGGTTGCAGTGGTGGTACTTGGCAGTGGTGTTAGAGATCAGGTACAGGTTATCACTTATAGCACAAGATGGAGGATGATAAAGTAGCAAGGTTTATTGACTCTAGAGACGAACAGGTGCTGGAAGAGTGCACCAAGGCACAGCTACAGGTAATAGCGGATCATTTCGGAATAAAGCTGAAATCTGCCAGAGTGGCGGAAAGAAGACTAGAGATAATGGCTCAGCTCAGGGCTCGAGACGAAGCTTTGGGGGAGGAACGGCCCCAAACACCTGCCAGTGTGGGTGAACACCTGAGTATTGATGGAAGCAGCAGGGGATCCAGCGGCAGCAGGCACAGCATTAAGCTGGAAATAATGAAGCTGCAGCTGGAAGCACAGCAGCGCAAAGAAGAGCGAGAAGCAGAAGCACAACAGCGCAAAGAAGAGCGAGAAGCAGAAGCACAGATGAAGCGTGAGGAGAGAGAAGCACAGATGAAGCGTGAGGAACGAGAAGCACAGATGAAGCGTGAGGAGCGAGAAGCACAGATGAAGCGTGAGGAACGAGAAGCACAGATGAAGCGTGAGGAACGAGAAGCACAGCTGAAGCGTGAGGAACGAGAAGCACACATGAAGCGTGAGGAGCGAGAAGCACAGATGAAGCGTGAGGAACGAGAAGCACAGCTACGCCGGGAAGAGGAAGAACGAGAAGCTCTGCTACGCAGGGAAGAACACGAGCGAGAAGTTAGGCTGAGACAATTGGAAATAGAAGCCAACCAGGAGGTGGAGCTGAAGCGAGCTGAACTAGGACTAGGTGCACCTGCTCCGCCGCCACAGGAAGACCGACGAGTGAGGGAACGAGACCTGCCGGTCTTTGTGCCTAGTGAAGCCGAAAGTTTCTTCGATCACTTTGAGAGAGTTGCTGCTCTGAAGAGGTGGCTGAGGGCGGAGTGGGCGGAGTTAGTGCAAGGGAGGCTCACAGGTGAAGCTCGTGAAGCCTTTACTATGCTCGACTTCCAGGAATGCACCAACTACGATGCGATAAAACGAGCTGTGCTCCGTTCCTTCAAGCTCACGCCGGAGTGTTACCGGAAGAGGTTTAGAGAATGTACCCGGTTGCCAGGAAAGTCGTATGCGGAGACGGCAAGGGACATAGAAAGAAAGCTCCTTAAGTGGCTGGACTCTGAAGAAGCGAGGTCGGTCGAAGAGGTCAAGGAACTAGTGGCCATGGAAAAGTTTATGTCCGTGCTCTCTCCTGAGATCAGGGTGAGGGTAAAGGAGGCGGACATAAAGGACCTGAGGGCCGCAGCCGACCGAGCCGACATGTTAGAAGAAGCCCTACGCCCACGCCGAGAGGGACAGCACCGACCACCCGCATACGTCGGAAACGATAGGAATTATAGAAGGACGGATGGATGGAGGACAGGAGCGAGTTCTCCCAAGTCCCACCTCTCAAGTTGGAACACCCGAGGATCAAAAGGTGCTGTAGAGCCGATAGAGGAGAACCAAGCTGAGAGCTCGGGAGCTGTTACTGCAACGAAGGAAATGACAAGTGAGGCGAGAAAGACGCAGGGAGCGACGGCCTCTGAAGGCAGTGCTAAGGCGAGCGGTGGCGGATGGTCTCCGCCAAGGGTCCGCTGCTACAACTGCGGAAGAATCGGACACGTCGCGCGGGAATGCAGACGCTTTAAGCAGCGGGGACACGTTGCTTTAGTGATGTTCGAGGACTGGAGGGCCGAGAGAGTGCGGGATGAACCCGTGCTGAATGGGGAGAAGAAAGTTCACCCATTCATGTGTCAAGGAACCGTAAGGATGGGGGACGCAGACCCCATCCCCGTGAAGATGCTAAGAGACACCGGGGCTGATTTTACCCTGGTGAGTGGAACCCTGTTCCCCGAGGGTTACGAAAGTACCAGTGTGGGGGTGGCAAGTGTGACCACTGTGGGAGGCCCGGTGAGGATGCCCCTACACCAGGTAACTTTAAATTCCGATTATGGCTGCCAGACCCTAGTGGTGGGAGTCTGTACATCAATGCCCAAGATGGAGGCACAGGTCATCTTGGGGAATGACGCGTGTGGAGGATATGTCCTTCCGAATCTTGTGAAAGGCGAAGAGTGCCTAGAACAATACAAGGAGACAGGCGGAGAGTTGAACGCCTGTGGGGGCGAGAAGGAAATCGCACCGGTGGCGATCTCAGTTGGTGCTGTGGGGCCGAGACAGCGCGAAGAACAAGGAGGTTGTGGATCTGATGGGGCTGAGGAGACGTACGACAGCCTGGGAACAGATCACCTCTGCGTAGGACCCAGAGAACGAGCGGAGGGCGAAAGTAGCCCGAATGGTGAGTTGCAGGTGACCCTCACCAGTTCTCTAGGGGTAGACCGCACTCGTCTCGGAGAGTTGCAGCAGGAGGAGTTCCCCGAATTGGTTAGTGAGGCCGAAGGAGGACGTGTGGGTCCTGAGAAGGCTTACTTTCCATTTATCTATATTATATATGCCATGCTATCCATGCTGAGGGAACGATGGACACCAGGAGCAACCGTGGGAACGGTGATTGGATATGTCCAGAAGTTCAGAGAACGTCTCACCCTAACGAAGGAACTGGCGGGGAAACACCTGAAGGAGGCGCAGCGTAAGATGTCGGAGTGGTACGACAGGAGAGCTGCGCAGAGGGGTTTTCAGGTCGGATCCCAAGTGATGATTTTGCTTCCAGGTAAAGGTAGGGTGACCAAGACGCGGTTCGAGAGACCATACCGAGTGCTGCGACTGTTGGGTCCAGTGTCGTACGAGATTGGGAAGCCGGAAAGACCCTGAAAGAAACAGGTGTGTCACGTAGACCGCCTAAAACCTTTCTTCACTGTGGAAGGAAGAGCCGCCAAGCAGGACGGAACGATGTCCCGAGAACCCCAGCGGAAGACGGTTCTATGTGTACAGGGGGACCGAGAACTCCCGGAGGAGGAAAGAAAGTGGTCCAGGGCGGACGGCACCCGTCTCACCAACACTGAGAGTCTGACAAAGATCAAGGTCAAGCACATCAAGGGGAAGGACAACGTAGTGGCGGATGCCCTATCCCGCATACACTAACCAGACATGACTCTTATTTTAAGGGGAGGGGTATGTGACGGTGTTCCCCCCCTTATAATTCTCCCACGCCTGCAGTAAGAGTCATGTCTACTTTTCCCAAGCGTTCTCTACGTAGCAGGCTTCAATTTGATATATGGGAGAGAGTGGAGTGTTCTCGGAGAGCCGAGAAATTTGTGAAATAGTAATATTTTGGCCTGTGGTATAGGCCCTTTAGGAAGCCAAGATGGCGCTGGCCTTCCTGATTCCCCGCCAAAACCGTGTGACGTTAGTGGCACCGGATTGGTCACCGACAGCAATGTGGCACCAAGAGCCAATGAAAACCTCCCGTGGCGAAAGTGACGTCACGAAGGAAGGGGGTCCAGGCCGCGCACCGCGCTGGCGCCAGCAGTCAGACACGACACGTCAAAGAGGTTGGACGTGCGACGATTGGTCCTCTCAGTTTGACAGTTGTTTCCCGCTCCCGTGGATTTACGCGTCACCTGAAGTCTGCCAGTACTCTGTGAGGTCTTCCCTAGTTCATGTGTTGAACTAGAGAGGGAATCGACGGTTATTTGAGCAACAAGTGCTCCAGTCAGGTACTGTGCAAGAAGAAGCAGTGATGCCGTGCAGTGACGTATGTGACGTCTGTGGCAGTTCACCAGTTCGTGACAGCGTAGTGGCTGACAGAGCCACTGGGTAGTTGAGGAAGGAGAGGACTATTTGGGGAATCCGGACGACTGCAGCCGAGACGTAGGCGGCAGCCGTTGTTGGGAGAAGACGACGGCCAGGAGACCGACTCCAACCCTTCAAGAAGTCAGGAAGGAGCACGGACCTGCAGAGGAAAAAGGCACGGAGACGATGCGCGAAACGGTGGGACGACGAGTGGTTCCGGTAGGACACGACGACGTGTGTGTGGGGGCGTTCCCGACACGAGGACCAGGAGCTACATCTCAACTCTCATCGGAGGATAGGTTGAAGTAGGTGTTTCTAGTTCCCTCCCCATTCCCCTTTAGTTAGCTATATTATTCGGCTATATTGTCTAGCCTGAGGATTTTATATGTCGTGAGCAAGTTTCACCAATGTCACAATAAAGCACCAGTGTGCAGGATATAGTACTATCAAGAGTACTTAGAATACTTATGTTTATTATTGGTGTGTGCAGGCACCAGGAATAAGTGATAAATTTACTGTGTTTTGTATATCTTTCTACAGATTTTGATGTGAGCATATAATGATAAATTATATATAATATTATGCCATTATTTGGAAGTTAGGCTACGTGCCCAGAATCTATTTATTTTCCATGTATTGATGTTTGATTTAGATACATCATATATGTCTATGTTCATGCAGTGATAAATCATTCGTGAGTACAGTGAATTATTGCGTTATCGCCCACTAGAGAAAGTACTGAAAACTAAAGTGTTTAATACTTCATAATATGTCATTGAATGAAGGGCAGTGAAAACCATTACAGTGAGTCATTGTAGCATTGATTGTAGAAACGACTGATTGAGCCTGAGTACAGTGTAACTAAGTGATATGTGCTATTGTGCCAATATCGAGAGTGCGAGTTTCTAGTAATATTGGAGAACTTAAAGAAACAGCGCGCGTGAATCTAGAAAACAAGCAATAAGCTTTCGCGCGGGGGCCAGGCGATCAGCTGTTCTTGACACTTGACGAGGAGGGGAGGTGTTGCCACTTAGTGAGTGCATACTATTCGTGGGAACTACCGGCCGCAGCCAGGATCAGTTGATTTATTTATTATTGTTTGGTCTTGTGACATCTTTCATGCATTTTAAGTAAAATACAAAACTATCTCTGTGTTTATATCATCCTCTCCATTGATCTTGTGGCTATATTATACTGGAAAGCATAGAGTGATAACCGTAAGTACCTGCCTGATTCCTGATCTTTTGAGTGTGACCTTGCCAAGGCTACCACTAATTCCACCAGTCCACTGAGGTGTTGCTGGCCACCTAAAACACCAGTTGGCGACCTTGTGGTCAACTGTAGAGCCCAATTGTTGGGGAGGGCACATGACAGTCAAGTGAACGAGTCGTGTTCCCACTCCTTCTCAATCAGAGGCCGTTGAGATTGACTGGGAGATTCTCCTGGCGTGCAGTGGCGCCGTGAGGATCGAGTGAAGATCCGCAGGGCTACGGTGAGTGACCTTGAGCATAACTATTGCTCACCCCAGAGTAAGAATAGAGTAGTAAACCCCAACATTAGTCTTATCCTTGACTAGATATGGACTCCATGCTGGGGCTGCATACTCCAGGATTGACGTGATATATGTGGTATACAAAGTTCTGAATAATTCCTTACACAAGCTTCTAAATGCCGTTCTTATGTTGTCCAACCTGGCATATGCCGCTGATGTTATCCTCTTGATTTGGGCTGCAGGGGTCAAGTCTGGAGTGATATCAACCCCCATGCCTTTCTCTCTTTCTGACTCTTGAAGAATTTCATCTCCCAAATGATACCTTGTATCTGGCCTCCTGCTCCATACACCTTACATTACATTACATTTGCTTGAGTTAAACTCTAACAACCATTTGTTCGACCATTCCTTCAATTTTTCTAGGTCTTTTGAAGCCTCAAGCAGCCCTCCTCTGTCTTAATCCTTCTCATAATTTTGGAATTATGAAAAGCTCGGTCATATCCTTTTATCCTGTTAACAGGATAGGACCGAGTACAGAGTCCTGCAGGACTCCACTGGTGACTTCACACCAATCTGAGGTCGCAGCCAGCACTGTAACTCTCTGCTTCCTATTGCTTAGGTACTCCCGTATCCACTGATGCACCTTACCAGTTACTCCTGCCTGTCTCTCCAGCTTATGTAGCAGCTTCTTAATGGATACTGTGTCAAAGGCTTTCCAACAATCCAAGAAAATGCAGTCCGCCTAGCCTTCTCTTTCTTGCTTAATCTTGGTCACCTGGTCGTAGAATTCTATTAAGACATTAAGATAAGATTTACCCTCCCTGAACCCATGTTTGCGATTCGTCACAAAGTCCCTTCTTTCCAGATGTGTTACTAGTTTTTTCTCACGATCTTCCCCGTCACCGTGCATGGTATCCAAGTCAAGGACACTGTCCTGTAGTTCAGTGCCTCATGTCTGTCACCCTTTTTGTATATTGGGACCACATTAGCCGTATTCCATATTTTTGGATGCTGTGTTACAAAGTTCCCTCGCTCCAGATGCTCCACTAGCTTTCTTCGCACAATCTTCTCCAGCAGCTTGCATGGTATGCAGTTTAGGGACACTGGCCTGTAGTTCAGTGCCTCCTGTCTATCCCATTTCTTGTATATCGGGACTACGTTAGCTGCTTTCCAAATATCTGGCAGTTCCCCTGTTGCCAGTTATTTGTTATACACTATGGAGAGTGGTAGGCACAGTTCTTTTGCTCCTTGCTTTGGTATCCAAGGGGAGATTCCATCTGGGCCTATAGCCTTTGTCACATCAAACTCTAGTAAACATTTCCTAACTTCCCCGCTGGTAATCTCAAACTATTCCAGTGGTTCCTGGTTAGCTATTCCCTCTCTTATCTGTGGAATTTCTCCTTGCTCTAAGATGAAGACCTCCTGGAATTTGTTATTCAGTTCCTCACACACTTCCTTGTCGTTTGTAGTGAATCCTACCGCCCCTATCCTTAATTTTATAACCTGTTCCTTTACTGTTGTTTTTTCTCCTGATGTGGCTATGCAAAAATTTAGGCTGAGTCTTTGCCTTGCTTGCGATTTCATTTTCGTATTGTCTTTCTGCCTCTCTTCTCATCCTGACATATTCATTCCTGGCATTCTGGTATCTTTCTCTGCTCTCCAGTGTCCTGTTATTCCTATAGTTTCTCCATGCCCTTTTACTTTGCTGCTTAGCAAGCCTACATTTCTGATTAAACCATGGTTTTCTCATCTTCATTTCTCTGTTTTCCTTTTGGACTGGGACAAACTTGTTTTCTGCGTCCTTGCACTTTTGCGTGATGTAGTCCATCATATTTTGGGCCGTCTTTCCCCTGAGCTCTGTTTCCCATGCTATATCTGTTAGGAATTTTCTTATCCCCTCATAGTTTCCCTTTTGGTATGCTAACCTTTTGGTTTCGGTATCCCTCCTCGAGTTCAATAACCCTTCTTCAATCAGGTACTCAAACACCAGTACACTGGTCGTTCATTCCTACTGGGTCCTCAAAACCGATTTCTCTTATGTCGGAGTCGTTCAGAGTGAAGACCAGGTCGAGTCTCGCTGGTTCGTCATTGCCTCTCATCCTTGTGGGTTCTCTGACATGCTGGGTTTAAAGAGTTTCTAGTCACCACCTCCAATAGTTTAGCTCTCCATGTATCCTTCAATCCTTCCGTGATTGAAGTCGCCCATGATGAGCAGGTAGGATCTATTTCTACAGGCAGCAGAGGCTGCCCTCTCAATTATAGTGTTAACTGCCATGTTGTTGTTTTCATACTCTTGACTGGGTCTTCTGTCATTTGGTGGAGGCTTGTATATTACTGCTACTACTATTCTTGGTCCTCCCATTGTCATGGTACCTGCTATGTTGTCTCTGAACCCCCCTCACAGCCCGGGATAGCCATCTCCTTAAAAGTCCATTCCTTTCTCATGAGTAGGGCCACTCTGCCTCTTCCCCTACCTTCCCTCTCTTTCCTTATTACTGTGTACTCCTGGGGAAACACGGCATTCGTTATGATTGCAGAGAGTTTTGTTTCAGTGAGTCCAATTACATCTGGGTTCACTTCTTGTGCTCTTTCCCTTAGCTCACTTGTCTTGCTTGTGATCCCATCTATGTTTGAGTACATCACCCTGAAACTGACTCTCTTCTGCTTCTCCTCTGGGGGGGACCTGTGGGATCTGGGGTGAGTGGGAGCTGGGGGGATCTGGGATGGGGAGACTGGTGGAGGACGGAGGACTTGGGGGATGGGGGAGAGGGGGAGGGTAGGGGGGGTGAAAAGGGGAGGGTTGGGGGGAAGAGTGAGAGGGGGAGGGTTGGGGGGGTGAGAGGGGAAGGGTTGGGGGAGCATGGGGGGAGGAGAGGCTTTGGGGGATAGGGGAGATGGGGGCTTTGGAGGGGGGGGGGAGAAGAGGGAGGAGGGCTTGGGGGGCGTGGGGGGAAAAGGAGGGCTGAGGTGGGTGAGGAAGAAGGGAGGGTTTAGGGGAGTAGTGGAGAGGGGAAGACTTAGGTGGGGTTGGGGACAGTGGGGGCTTAGGGGGGTGGGGGAGAACGGAGGGCTTGTGGTTGGGAGAGACGGGAAGGCATGTGGAAGAGGGGAGGGCTTGGGGGAGGGGGGAGAAGGGAGATCCTGGGGAGAGGGGTGAGTGGGAGGAGGGGGGTGATTGGGAGGAGGGGGTGATTGGGAGGAGGGTGGAGGGAGGGTGCCCTAGGTGGGTACTTAGTGGGTGACTGACAGGGGAAGGGGCAGGTTGGGTGGAATGTGGGGGTGGTGCCCCACTCCCTGTGGCTGTTGCACTGTTTGAGGAGGGTTCCCCACTCTCCTCTGGGATTGTAGGGTTCGGGGGTTGTGGTACTCTGATTCTTTTCTCTCTCCCTGCGCTCCTTTCTCGCATCTACTGCCTGCATTCTCTCTTCCCTTGTCATATCCCTCTGCAGGAAAACTTTTTTGAACTTCTGAACATTTGCTAGACCGCTCTTCCTTGCTAACAGTTCCTCTTTCGTGATTTGGCTCATGAATACCACCTCTATCATTCGGTCTCTGTCCTTGTTGTACTTTCCAAGCCTGAAAACCTTTTCAACATTTTGGTCAGTTCCCTCCATCCTTACCACTTTAAGGATCTCGGTAACTGCATTTTTGTCCTTGTCTCTCCGCCCCTTTGGGCTAGTCCCTGTTTGTTCTTTAATGCCTGCTACTACTACTGCTCTTTTTCTCTCTATCATCGGCTAGTACATCTAGCTGCTTCTTGAGAGGAAGCCACTTCCATGGCAACTTCCATAACTGCAGACCTAGCTTCAGGGCTCTTTAAGCATTTCAGCAAATGAGTGTGTGTGTGTGTGTGTGTGTGTGTGTGTACTTACCTAATTGTGCTTTTGGGGGTTGAACTTTGGCTCTTTGGTCCCGCCTCTCAACTGTCAATCAACTAATGTACAGGTTCCTTGGCCTACTGGGTTCTATCATATCTACACTTGAAGCTCTGTATGGAGTCAGCCTCCACCACATCACTTCCTAATACATTCCGTTTGTCTACTACTCTGTATTATAGTTTGGGTCGGTGGTGTTGTCGTCGTGTTCCTCCTTTATGGACAACCCAACCCACAACTCGGTAGAGTGCTTATACCTCACTAGGAGATCACACTAGGCGTTTCTGGCTCTTGGAGAGGGGCTCAACGTCACACATTTAGGGGATGCGGCTCCAACACTTAGCCTCGTTGTCACGTGCACACACCCACTCGAGCCGCTGTGACTCCCCACTCTCTCCTTAGGTGATATGATCTCCTCAATCCCCATTTGATTTATTAGTATTACCTTCTACCCTGTCCACAGCAGTGGTCCTTGGTTCTTTCTCTCTCTCTCTCTTCTTCTGTACTATTTCATGGGAAGCCTCGCTAGGACAAGGGCAAACACCAGCAAATTGGAATACATTTACTGGACAAAGCACATACACAATACATACACACATATAATAATAATGAATCCTATACTCTATAATATTACAATCAGGTTGCACTCCAACACCATCAGAACTCTATCATCAGCTTATCAAGTGGTATCCTATCTCCTGGTTCACCACCTGATACTATCAACCTCCTCAAGTAGATTAAGTCTACATACACTGTTGCACCATCAGCAAGATAATATATATATCTATCTATAAATGTGTACATTGAAAATCAGCATGTGAATGCAATAACATATATCAGCATAAATGTTCCTTGATACACCGCAATGATCAATCGATCACCCTATCAGTCCTAGAACGCATACATCTGTAGGTAATCCAGCCTACGACTGTAACTCTAAACTTCAGTATAAAACACTCCTTGACATAAGAATGCAAACAACCACTCACCTCTCACTGCGTCTTGCACACTAATGACAACCAAACACTATCAACTCCCTACAAGTAATCCACCAGAACTTCCCTTCCACCTCTGGAAGTTTACTACCCTGATATCTTCAGGTTCTTCCGGGCTTCACTACCAGGATCCTCTGCAGCTCCTCCAGGCTGCTATCATGAAGTTTTCTTGAGCAACTACGGTGCTTCACCCTTCTGCTAGGGTCCTCCACAGCTCTCCTGGCTGCTACACCATGAAGTTTCCTCGAACAACTATGGTGCTTCACCACCTCTACAGAAGCACGTGACACGCCTCTTCACTGCTTCTCCTCACAGCTCGAGGTCCTCTGCTCCACTACCTTGGAGTTTCATCAACTACTTCATCTGTGCTGGCTTCAAAGTTCTCAGCAACTTCTTCCCCAAAGACAAACCTGCAACCCATCGACACTCCAATAAAAATTTTTCCCCTTTAACACATAAACAAAAATAATCACACAATATGTTTGCCTTAAACCTCTATCTGTCCTCTACATACAGTGAGAGTGGACTCCCCCATTTTGGGCGGGTCCATACTCCACCTCACCCCGGCGGCGGTCCTCACACGCTGGGAGGGTCTTCTACCGCCAGGAGCCGGGCTCCCTCAGTTGCCTGCCAGCGCTCAGAGGGGACGGACGTCGCTCCATGTTCCTCCCTCTCCACTCTCTTATTTTAGGCTTTCTGCCTTATCAAAACATGTCTAACTTATAAATAAACATCGCTACTGTCGCTGGGCACACGACCAACTACAAGCAATCACTATGAACTGGCGTATATCGTGCTTACCACAGATTGTCTGGTCGAGGGCGCTCCTCCTTCTGACGAAGCTTGGTCAGGGCGCTTCCACGGCCCACAATAATGCCTCTGGGCGGTTTAATATCTGCTCATCGACCAGGACTTGAGGCCACAATGTTCCCAGCTCGATTCTACAGCTGGCACATCTGCATACTTCTCTTCTCTTCGAGATATATCACTAGGGGTATCACATATCACAGCTCCCATCAGTTCCCTTCTGACGGGAGCTCAACGGAGCGCGGCTTTCCCCCTGCGATGTCTGGCACTCAAGTGCGGTCAAAGCCCTCCAGAAACGAGCCTCACGCCTCCAGCAAAATGTCCACATCTCCTAGCCAGTCATTTATCTGTTTCCTTCTTCACTGCCCATAATCTTAAATTGTTATATATATCCAAGCAACTATTTTACATATGGGTTATCACCTCAATATTTGCTAGACCTTCTAATCAGGTCAGGCTTGATGAATAACTCTCAAGGAGGGAGACTCGTTTCTCCTGCAGGCTGAGATATGCAGGCTAACCCTATTCAGAAACCCTCACTACCAAGACTTCAATACACTAAAACTGACTGGGAAGCGTTCAAAAGCAGTGCACAGGAAATCAGTGTCACAGATTTTAATGGAAAGGAAATATCATGCATAAACGCCGAGTTAAATACATGGATTAACACCATAGAAAAATGCATGACTGATCATATCCCCGTAGCTCACCATATAACGCTCCCACACCCCCCAGCCACTGAGGCGCTCAGGACACTGCAAACCATATATAACAACCTTCTACAACTCATAAGACAACACGGGTGGACGGATGAGCGCAAAAGACTACAAAGGGAACTTCAAGATGAGCTGCAAGATCTGTGCAAAACAGAGTACACCAAACAATGGGATGACCTAATAAGCAAAATCCAAGTCGACTACAGAAACCCGGGGAAGTTCTGGAAAAAAGTAAAGACCCTGATGGGAAGCTCTTCTGAGGAAACACCCTACATCATAGACGCCTCAGGAAATAAACTCTATGAGGAGAGAGAACAAGAGCAGGAATTCAGGAAGTTCTGGGAACAAATATTCAGGATAAACCCGGAAGAAAATTTAAATTTTTGCCCAATTAATGAAAGGGAAATTACAACTCAAGTCGATAACAGAGCTGCAGCACTACTCCCGACGCAAACAATAGACCTTAACAACATACGCGATGACTGCCACCTTATGAAACACAAAACCATTGTGGAGGTCCATAAAACAATTATGGGTTTCAAGAACAAGGCGCCAGGCAACAGCAAAATAAATAAGATGGTATTATCCAACCTACCAGTGATTGCACTCCATCAATACACATGTATCTTAAATGCAGCTCTTGCATCTGGACTATTCCCCACATACTTCAAGAATGCCACAATAAGATTAATCCCCAAGCCAGGTAAACCTCCAACCCAAACTGAAAACTACAGGCCAATTTCCCTCCTCGAAGTACCAGGTAAAATATTCGAAAAAATTATCAATCAGTGACTTGTGAAGTACATGGAACAGGAAGGGAAGTATAACACCAGGCAGCATGGGTTTAGAAACCGCAGAGGGGCCCATACAGCTATAGCTCTGATTTACGAGCATATAGCCAACGCAGTGTCGAAAAAAGATCAGTGTAATATAGTGCTTAGGGACGTCTCGAAAGCCTTCGATAAAGTGTGGCACACAGGCCTAAAATATAAGATATCTGAACTAGGGCTTCCTGAGAGATTTACTGCTACTCTCTGCAGCTTTATAGACAATAGAACTGCTAGGCTTAATATCGGCAGCTACTTGGGTGACGTAATAGAACTGAAAAGTGGAGTACCACAAGGAAGCTGCCTCTCCCCCACTCTATTCAACATATATACAGCTGACCTACCCCAACCCCAACATGGAGAATACATCACATACGCTGATGATGTTACCCAAATAATATGCCAACCGGGCCCATCAAAGCCGCTACTAGCCGACAAGACCAAGGCAGCAATTGAACTCATAAACAACTTTGAGAAGCAATGGAAAATTAGCACCAACAAACAAAAGTTCCAAATAATACACATTGCGAAAAGAAACCCTGACCCCATCATCCTTGATAACCAGCCCATCCAATATGCGGAGGTAGGCAGAATACTGGGACTTATGATAAATAGAACAGGGATAAAAATTCATGTAAGGGACCGACTAAACAAAGCCAAAGCAGCATTAGGAAAACTGAGAAGATTCCGAAGCCTCAGTACTAACATTCAGATCCACCTATATAAGGCTCTAGTTCGGCCGCATCTAGAATATCCCCCAGTACCACTACACACCATAAAGAAAACTAACATGCAGAAACTTCAAGCAGTACAAAATAAGGCGTTAAGGAGAGCAGCAAAACACCGTCCACCATATGATCAGACAATCCAGGAGCTCCACGAACTCCTGAACATACAGCCACTAAACATCAGACTGCAGCACCAAGCCATCAGGGTGTGGAACACCATCGAAATGTTAGAGGACCCAATGTTTGAAAGATTACTCCAAAATGAGACGCCCCACTCCCACAGCTGGTGGCCCAAGAGCCTCGATTCTCTGGACGAAAACCCCGCCCCACAGTATATAATCCCAAGATGAGTTATATATGTATATATGTGTGTATATCACGAAAATAAACACGTGATTATATGTATATATATGAACAGTTCATATATGTGTATGTATGAACAACTCGATAAATAATATGTATGACAACTCGATAAATAATAATAATAAAATAAAGAGCATTAAACAGAATAACGTGTGTGGAAGCATCGGAGTGTGTATATATGAATGCTACACAGTATTCATCTATGGACATCCATATATGGTGAAACACATGCGAAGAACCTCTCACACACTCACAGCTCCCTGACAAGAGGGAGCCAGCTTAGCTTAGCTGCCAACACCCACACATCGTGTCAGCAAGGCGGACAGCCCGCCTGCTTTCATACCTCTCACTGTATTTCCCACTTCTATACTTCCCTTCACCTATGCCTCTCCTTCCTCTTTACTCCCCCCCCCCCCCCCAAAAAAAAAAAAAAAAAAAAAAAAAGGCTGAGATCATAACACTCCCCTTCCCTTATTTTTGAGAGTTATTCCAGTGGCAGAGCTTGGAATAATGCATCCGCCACCACACTGTCTCGTTCTTCAACCGATTGGTTCGACCGGTTAGTCTGTTTACATACTCCCTTAGGAGTCTACAATTAGTTCGTTGCTCCTTGCAACATCTGGCGCACAACTCGCCAGAAACATGATCTTCTCACAAACGATCTGACTTCTCTGGCACCTCTTGGCTAGGCTGTCCTCCTTGGACGCCTGCACTCCATCGGTCAACTCTACTTATTGTTTCCACCCTCCGTTTCCTCGTCTTCTTCTCTTCACGTCCAGAGTCAGACATGTGCTGTCTGTACCTCCTCTGTCGTCTTCACACTTCCATCCACTGCCATTATACTTCCGTCTCCTGTCATCATACTTCACTCCCTCGTCTTCACCGACGATTCTCCCTTTCGTCTCCTCATTTATCCGAGACCTCATCCTGTTTGACTTCCATCGAGTCCTCGGCTTTCTTCTACTCCTCCATGTTTGCATCATCATCCTCTTCCCACACTTCTCACCTCTATACAACTCCTTTTCTTCTCCTTCAACTCTTCTTCGTTCCCTAAAAGTTTCTTCGGGCACTGTACTACATCCGACAGCACTCGACCGCACATGTCGCTTTACCTCTCCTAGAGTGCTCGTAAGCATCTCTCCACACATACTGTCTCTTCTCCTTTCATTTTCTCGGCTATTACTCTTCTTCACTATCTTTTCTCCACGTTTTCTGTGAAACATGTCAACTCTTGACATGAACAACTTAACTCCACTATCCACATGCTTCTGTGCTCGTGGACAATTTGACGTTTTACTCCCGTCCTCAGTCTGTCCACATCCTTCCTCATTCCTATTCAGCACAGTTGCATTCACCTTCCGGCTCTTAATTTCAGCAGTCTGGGCTCTACTCAGGTCCATTCTCTTCACATGATTCTTCTTCGGCTGGGCCATCTTCACTTTTGACCTCACCAAGACTTCATTTTCCTGGGCTGGACCTTCATCAAACAGCCACGCTATATCTACGTCGATATCTTCCACCGGCTGAATCGACACTGTCTCATCTTCTCCAGTGTCTTCCTTGTCGGCCACCTCTGCCTTCATCACTACCGAGACAGGGTACTCAATGGCTTATCGGCCTCCTGACGCATCTCCTCGGATGTCAGTCAAGTTCACACTCTCAGGTGTCCCACCCGTGCCGTGGCCTTCTGGGCTCTCCTCTGGCACAGTCTCCGCTATGACTCTTGGCAACACCTTTGTCCCACACAAGTCATTTCCCAGGATCACTTGGACTCCTGGAATAGGTATGTCGGGACACACTCCCAACATCACCTCTGCCGACACATATTCCGACCTTAGCTGGACAGTTGTTACGGCCCTCTCGGGACGCAACGGGGTTCTTACTCTGATGTAGTTAGAGGAAGATATATATCCGGCCCCAAGCCAGTAGAGGCTATCAAGGGATGTGATCCGTGACGCAAGTAACTTAAAGGGAGTAGGGAAAGAAAGGTAAGAACTTAATATAATATAATGTTCACCATCACCATTTCAATATATAAAATAAAAGAGTACACAAGGGGGAGGGGTATTAACACTTTACAAGGGGATCGTGCACAATCTAGTCTTCTGCTGAAGACTCTTGATTAAGAAGCTAGGTGCTGAGTCCGCGGTGCTTTCTTCGTGGCCTCAAGATGTGTCCTCTGAGAACGCCGAGCCTACCCTGGCCACAGGTCAGCCACAACACAGGTCCACTGGGGGCACCGTCGTGGAGGCCATCAACCACACGTCCAGCAGGTATGCTGGCAGGTACTGAGCCACCAAGGCTGGTACGGCCACTCCACGAACGATAAAAGGGGTACGCCCTAGACAGGAGTCTCGTGTGATATCACCAATCACCCTCCTGTCCTCAATACCCCAGTGGATTATCGTCTCCAACCGTCGGTCCCGGGTAAATCCTTTCACTGCCACTCCACTGGCAGGCTTAACACACCACAGTGTTCTTCCGGGGGGACGACGTCACAACAGCTGCAGCAAACTTCACAGTATGGAGACTGGCTGCCTCGGGTAGACTGACTCCACCTTCAACACAGTGGTCCCAGGTCGGCTCTGTAAGCAGACACGTCATTAATAACCGGGACACTAATACACCACACTCACAGGCTCAGATACAAACGCCCGACATATCCACTCCCTAGATGGCGCTGTCGTCGGAGCACCACCTCACCAGAGGTCAGGAGCGGCGGTGTTGAGCGCTGAACCAGACTGGAAACTGGTCCTCGAGGCCAGTACACGCTGTCCTCACTAGGTGTCGTCGTTCGTTTGGCGGGGGTTTCGGGAGCTGACCCACAGATGGCGTGTTTGTCACTGCTCCAGGCTCGGACGTTGGATCCGGGTTCGTAACACCTCCCCACCAAAAAGAATTTGGTTTGGGGTTCTATAAAAAACACAAACCAAATTAGCAGGGCGACACATCTCCAAATGGACTTACTTATACTATGAACTGGAGTGATGAGGCTGTCTTGTCCACAGAACTTTTTTACCGAGAAACTCTGGCACAAAGGGAGCTTGAAAATGGAAGGCAATGATCTGCCTGACGTAATCTTCCACACCTCCTCTGCGATGGCAAGCAGGGGCGTCATCTCACATCTCTCGAGTACGGATTGGTTTCGACACGATCTGGGGTGACTCGACACTTTCCTATGTCGTGGCACCGATGATGGCTGACCACAGACGGTATTTCTAGTACCGATCCGGTGGTCCTTCAGGGAGACAGGAACCTGGAATACAGGGGTCAGATAATTCAGAGTGATCGCGACAGTGGGTAAGTCAATACTTACGGCATACCCTACTAGGTCCACTCCTAGTCTCAACGGGGCTGTTTGTATGTCGCAGATGGCATTCATTCTGCCACCGTCAGGTCGACCAACGTTCCGCATAACGCTGTGTTGAGGCTCAGCTGTCACGCGGGGGGTGCCAACCTGTCGGAAACAGTCACTCATTTTATCATCTGTCGTACCTCCTGTAACTACTATCAGCTTCCAGGTCCCTTCTTCAACTACAACACTTGCAGTGCAAATCTCTAATCCCAGGGACCTCTTCTCGATGTTCACGGGAGCCATCATCCGTCGGGTCGTCCACCGGTCCTCACTGAGAGCACAAACGAGAATCAAACAAAATATCGCTAAGAAACATGAGGCCAATTGAGGGATAAGCTTCCCGAGCCAGTCATGTCCATAGCCGGCCACATCCACACGCCTGGCTTGGACCGAAGAGGGCACTAGACCTTTTGAACACACCGCACCTACCTCCGACGTCTGGGGAATCTCTGGCTGGTTCACTACATGCTGTAACTTGCCATACCGCAAGCACACATCCGCCTTCGCTCCAGACTCGTTGGTATCCGTGGGTGCCCGCACACAAGGCCTCTCTTCTTGCTCAGGTACCTCTGCCTTCTTAACTTCATGTTCCTCGTCGAGAGAATCAGGAGACACTGCTAGAATCTCGTCGATCTGCGGGTGAGAGGACAAATTAAATATGTTTACATCCGGGTCTGTCTTTACCTGGACATTACCATTGCCTGTTACCTCAGACCGTGCTGTTCCGGTAGACTCGTCCGCAACCTTGGGACGATTGGTGCTCCAATCGGTCACCAAGTCGTTGGCTAGTACCACGTCAATCCCAGCCACAGGGAGGGTATCGACTACTGCCAACTCACATGTGCCGCTGAAATAAGGCGAATCAAGATGTACTGGCACTAAGGGGGCGATGTACTGCGTCCTAGGAAACCCAACCAGGATCACCTCTGGTCTCCCATCCACACTTACTCCCTCGGGTAACGAGCTCTTCACGATCAGGGACTGGGCTGCTCCACTATCTCTGAGCACTACAATTGATCTACCAGTATGATCACTCGTTACATACCCGGTTGAAGTGTGAGGGGCCAACAAACTTGGTCCTTCCTGCGTCGTCGTAGACTGGTTTCCTACTGGCGATGTAACACAGCTCACCAACATCACCTCCCTTCGTGCGCTGCCACCTCTTCTGCCTTGGCACCTAGCAGCTATATGCCCTTTCTGCCCACAAGTCCAGCACACCATATTCCTCCTCGGGCTCCGGTGTTTCGGACTGCTAGGACTTGTTCTTCGGGGGCTACTTGGGGGCGTCTTCTTAGCACTTTGTGGGACGGGTCTTTCTTCTTCGTCGTGAGGTCTGTCAAACCGGCGCTGGTAATTCCTCGGGACGTACTTAGCAGACGGCCTATGAGTCAGGATATACTCTTCAGCCATGGTGGCTGCTGCACTCAAGGTCTCCACCTGCTGTTCCTCTAAGTACGTCTTGAGGTCTCCAGACAAACAATCCTTGAAGTCCTCGAGCAGAATCAGCTGTTCGAGGTCTTCCCTGGTCTCCACCTTCCGAGAGGCACACCATTCCTGGAAAAGTCGCTCCTTGATTGTAGCGAATTCGGTGAACGTGTGCTCTGAGGTCTTCTTCAGGTTTCTGAACTTTTGCCTATAAGCCTCAGGTACCAATTGGTACGCCATGAGCACAACCTTCTTCACCTTGTCATAATCGCTGGAGTCGTCAAGGGATAACGTAGAGTAGGCGATTTGGGCCTTCCCAGTCAAGACTGACTGTATCATGATGGCCCAATTCTCCCTTGGCCACTCCAAAGAGGCAGCGACTTTCTCGAAGGCTGCAAAGAATTTTGACACTTCCTTCTCATGGAATTTGGGGACCATTTTGATGTTGCGTACCGGATCGAAGCTACTGGTGTCCGTTGTTTGCCTCCGACCACCGCCTAATCGCAAAACTTCTAGTTCATGTTGTCTCTCTCTTTCCTCTTTGTCTCGTCGTTCTTGTCTGTCTCGTTCTTCTCTTTCTCGCTCTCGTTCTTCTCTCTCTCGCTCTCGTTCTTCTCTCTCTCGTCTCTCTTCTCTTTCTCGTTCTTCTCTTTCTCTTTCTCGTTCTTCTCTCTCTCGTCTCTCTTCTCTTTCTCGCTCTTCTCTTCTTTCTTCTCTTTCTCTCTCTTTTCTCTTCTCTTTCTAATTCTAAACGCCTCATCACCAATTCTTTTTCTTTCATCTCCATTTCTTTATTTTTCATCTCCACTTCTTTATCTTTTAATTCCCGTTCTAATTCTAACTTCTTCCACTCTATCTCACGATTGATCTCTAGGGCACGCATTTTGACTGTTAGGAAGCTGATATTAAGCTCACCTGCATCACTGTCAATGTCACTGCCCTTATCTTCCTTTTCCGTGGAAGCTATTTCCTCACATTCCCTTGTACTAGGAGTCTCGCTTCCCTGTTTCTCTTCTGCCTTCAGGTGCCGGTGAACCTTGGACAAGATCTCCACACGGGAATCACTGGCACGGATCTTGATCTCCAGGTAGGCGCTCACTAGTACAAGCTCTGGTTTGCTCAAATATTTTAATCTGGCAAGACAATCCTCTCTGTTCAGAAAAGCCTGAACCTCGTCCAGATCATCGATGGTAGCTTTGTCTGCCATTGTCACAGATGGAACACTTAACGAGCACTTAACACACCGTTTACACGTTAGCACTTAACGCACCGAGCACTGTTCTACGTCAATATGGCACTTTATCGCACCAAACACTGCACTTGCCAATATTGCACGTAATTACTTCGGGCACCGCACTACCCAATATTGCACTGAGTCCAAGCGAACACTTCGCTCTACAATATTGCACTAACGCACTGAGCACCGCACTACTCAATATTGCACTTAATCGCTTAATCACAGCGAGCACCGCACTGCACAATATCGCACTTAGTCACTCTGAGCACCGCACAGGACGTATAACGTCACAATCGTCACACAGGGGGAATTATATACAGGGATTACGCCACTTCACCACCCCTGTCAAACATACTTAACAAGGGGACGGATCCCGCTGGGGATGCCAATTATGTTACGGCCCTCTCGGGACGCAACGGGGTTCTTACTCTGATGTAGTTAGAGGAAGATATATATCCGGCCCCAAGCCAGTAGAGGCTATCAAGGGATGTGATCCGTGACGCAAGTAACTTAAAGGGAGTAGGGAAAGAAAGGTAAGAACTTAATATAATATAATGTTCACCATCACCATTTCAATATATAAAATAAAAGAGTACACAAGGGGGAGGGGTATTAACACTTTACAAGGGGATCGTGCACAATCTAGTCTTCTGCTGAAGACTCTTGATTAAGAAGCTAGGTGCTGAGTCCGCGGTGCTTTCTTCGTGGCCTCAAGATGTGTCCTCTGAGAACGCCGAGCCTACCCTGGCCACAGGTCAGCCACAACACAGGTCCACTGGGGGCACCGTCGTGGAGGCCGTCAACCACACGTCCAGCAGGTATGCTGGCAGGTACTGAGCCACCAAGGCTGGTACGGCCACTCCACGAACGATAAAAGGGGTACGCCCTAGACAGGAGTCTCGTGTGATATCACCAATCACCCTCCTGTCCTCAATACCCCAGTGGATTATCGTCTCCAACCGTCGGTCCCGGGTAAATCCTTTCACTGCCACTCCACTGGCAGGCTTAACACACCACAGTGTTCTTCCGGGGGGACGACGTCACAACAGCTGCAGCAAACTTCACAGTATGGAGACTGGCTGCCTCGGGTAGACTGACTCCACCTTCAACACAGTGGTCCCAGGTCGGCTCTGTAAGCAGACACGTCATTAATAACCGGGACACTAATACACCACACTCACAGGCTCAGATACAAACGCCCGACATATCCACTCCCTAGATGGCGCTGTCGTCGGAGCACCACCTCACCAGAGGTCAGGAGCGGCGGTGTTGAGCGCTGAACCAGACTGGAAACTGGTCCTCGAGGCCAGTACACGCTGTCCTCACTAGGTGTCGTCGTTCGTTTGGCGGGGGTTTCGGGAGCTGACCCACAGATGGCGTGTTTGTCACTGCTCCAGGCTCGGACGTTGGATCCGGGTTCGTAACAACAGTGCATACGGGCATGTCACTCTCAGACAATAACCCACATACTCTCATCTTACCCCTGCCAGCTAACCGTCGATCATTCCCAATCAGGCTTCTCGCAATCAAGCTCTGATTAGCTCCGGTATCTCTTAAGATACCAACTTCTACCTCAGGTTGGCTTCCTATACTGATCCAACCTTTGCTCATGAACGGCCTATACCTCTCGTTCACTAAGTTCGCTCTCTGTGGTTTGTCTTGGAATACATTGGCATATTTACCTCGGGGGTCACACATAGTCAGGGTCACAACTCTCTTGCCCTGCTGACAATCTCGCATCACGTGACCCAATCCGTTACAATTGTAACACCTCACCTGGGAAAAATCTCTTCTCTATGTACCAAAGCGGCTCTGACTTTGTCCACTCGTATTGGAGTTCCTCGGGCCAGACATACTACTCGTACTCTGTGGAGCTTTACTGGACTCTTGATTCCCTGGATAACGATTTGTTTCTCGTTTGGCTCCTCCATCCTCACTTTCAGACGAAGTGCGCGACCTACTCTTCTGAGTTTTAGGGTACTTACTTTTATCTGCTCATTTATCAAAATTTTTGATAAATGGGCATAAATGTATTGTGATAAAAGGATACACAATACATACACACATATAATAATAATAATAATAATAATAATAATAATAATAATAATAATAATAATAATAATAATAATGAATCCTACACTCTATACTATTTCAGTCATGTTGCACTCCAACACCATCTGAACTCTATCATCTTCTTATCAAGCGGTATCCTATCTCCTGATTCACCACCTAATACTACCAACCTCTTCAAATAGATCAAGTCTTATAAAACAATGTTGCACTATCAGCAAGAAAATATATATCTATAAACATGTGCAAGGAAAACCAGCGTATGAATGCAATAATTAAATATTAGTATAAATGTTCCTTGATATACAACAACGATCACCCTATCTGTCCTAGAACACATATATATGTCTCTGTAGGTAATCCAGCCTACGACTGTAACTCTATACTTCAGCATAAGTACTTCTTGACACAAAAATGACAAACAATCACTTCCCTTTCACTGAGTCTTGCACGCTAATGACAACCAAACACTCTACCAACTCCCTACAAGTAATCAACCAGAACTTCCCGTCCACATCTGGAAGCTCACTACCCTGACATCTTCAGGTTCTTCCAGGCTTATCTACCAGGACAGCTCTCCTGGCTGCTACACCATGAAGTTTCCTCGAACAGCACTGGAGTTTCACTACTGGTATTACAGAAGCACGTGACACTCCTCTTCACTGCTTCTCCTCACAGCTTGAGGTCCTACTCTTCACTGTGGGGGATACTCTTCCTCGGAGTACACTACTCCTTCCACAGTCTTGGAGTCTCTTCCACTAACTCACTCTACTGGCTCGAAGTTCTCAGCAACTTCTTCTAAAGACAAACCACAGATTGTCTAGTCGAGGGCACTCTCCCTCTTACGGAGTCTGATCATGGCACTCCCACGGCCCACAATAATGTCTCTGGGCGGCTTAACAAACTCTCCCTGCCGTCCAGGACTTGAGACCAAACGTTCCCAGCTCGATTCCACAGCTGGAACGTCTGCACACTTCCTTTCTCTTGAAGGTATATTCAACAGGGGATCCTCTCCAACGGGAGCTCAAATGGAGCGCAGCTTCCCCTCACGATGTCTGGTACTCAAGTGGGGGTCAAAGCCCTCCAGAAGCGAGCCTCACACCTCCAGCAAATTATCCACATCTCATAACCAGTCATTTATCTATTTTCTTATTCACTGCCTATATTCTTAAACTCTCTGTAAAATTTACCCAATTATTTTTACATATGAATCTTCATGCCTGTATATCTCTGACCTCCTAGTCAGGTCAGGCTTGATAGAATAATTCTCAAAGGGGAGACTCGTTTTTTCGGCTACCTGGGATCATAACAACCCGCTTCCTTTACCCTTGTTCCCTCGGTATACAAACTCCTGGTTCAACCTTCACGCCGAGCGGACGTCTGGACACCTCCTCCGCCTGGGTGCCGCCTGATCACATCTTGTTTTCGCGTTTTGGCTTTGCTACTGCCGGTTGGCATCCTTTTTCAGCGGTCCGATTGTACGACGCCTGGTGCACATATTGCCTCGGGTCACAGGACTGTTGATAGATTTTTTTTTTTGACGTGTACTGGCTGGTTCTCCCGGCGGGGTAACGGTGTTCGGGGGCCGGCTTGGCCGAGAGGTGCCAGGGGTTGGCTGGTCTTGGTGGGCTCCTGGTGTGCATTCAGTCGTGGTGGGCAACTGGCTTCTGCTCTGCCGGAGGACACTGGATGACATTTCGCGTTTTAGTTGGGGGCAGAGTTTTGGTTTTACTTCCTGGTGTTCTCTGCGTGGAGCGGGGCCGATGCTTGTCACCCTGAGGGACCCCTGGCACTCCCCAATCATCTGCCTGACTGTGCGTTTATTTGTCGTATGGCATGTTAGTTTCTAATGATTGGCGTCACTCGTTTTGCGATTTGACTTGACGTTCCACCTTTCCTGGCTTCGCTATTCACCCTTAACGGGTACGCCAGGGCGCATCCGATCCCACGATCGTCGTCGCCCCTAAATCAATAACAACAACAACAACATACGTGGACCGCTGACCCTACATGTCTGCTCCCTATCATGGCTGACCCAAGACTGACCCAAGACAAGACAAGACCCAAGGCTAACTGTGTGTACTCACCTATTTGTGCTTGCAGGGGTTGAGATTTGGCTCTTTGGTCTCTGTATGTGTGTGTGTGTGAAAAAAAAGTTAATTAGTTCATAGTTAGTAGTTAGTGACAGTTGACTGATTAACAGTTGAGAGGCGGGTTGAAAGAGCAGAGCTCAACCCCAGCAAGCACATCTAGGTGAATACAACTTCGGTGAATACACACACACACACACATAGGTGTGTGTGGAGATAAGGAAATTCTTAACTGATACAGCTTGGGAAACAGAGCTCAGAGGAAACACAGCCCAAGACACGATGGACTACATCACACAGAAATGTAAGGAGGCAGAAGACAAGTTCGTCCCAGTCCAAAAGGAAAAAAATCAAATGGAGATGAGAAATCCATGGTTTAATCAGAGATGTAAGGTAGCAAAGCAACGAAGTAAAAAGGCATGGAGAAACTGTAGAAATAACAGGACAATAGAGAGCAGAGAAAAATTCCAGAGTGACAGAAATGAATACATCAGGGTGAGAAGAGAAACAGCAACAATATGAAAATGACATAGCAAGCAAGGCAAAGACTCAACCTAAATTGCTGCACAGCCACACCAGGAAAAAAGCATTGAAGGAACAGGTAATGAAATTGAGGATACGGGTAGACAAATTCACTACAAACGACAAGGAGGTGTGCGAAGAACTCAATAATAAATTCCAGGGGGTCTTCACAGTAAAGCAAGGAGAAGTCCCAGAGATAAGAGAGGGAATATCACACCAGACACTACTAGAGGAGTTTGTGATTACCAGTGGGGAGATGAGGAAGTATCTACTAGAATTGCATGTGACAAAGGCTATAGGCCCAGATTGAATCTCACAATGGATACTAAAGAAAGGAGCAGAAGCTCTGTGCCTGCCACTATCCCTGGTGTACAACAAATCACTGGCAACAGGTGAACTCCCAAGAATTTGGAAAATGGCCAATGTAGTCCCTATAGGGTGAGAGGCAGGAGGCACTGAACTACAGGCCAGTGTCCCTAACTTGCATACCATGCAAGATGATGGAGAAGACTGTGCGAAAAAAATCTAGTGAAACATATGGAGCGAAAGAACTTTGTAACACAACAGCATCATGGGTTCAGGGATGGCAAATAATGCCTCACAGGATTAATTGATTTTTATGACCAGGCAACACAAATCAGGCAAGATAGAGAGGGTTGGGCAGACTGCATATTTTTGGATTGCCAGAAAGCCTTTGACACAGTACCACATAAGAGACTAGTGCACAAGTTGGAGATGCAGGCGGGAGTGAAAAGGAAGGTACTCCACTGGATAAGGGAGTACCTAAGCAACAGGACACAGCGAGTCACTGTGAGGGGTGATGAGGTCTCGGAATGGAACGGCATCACCACTGGAGTCCCTCAGGGAACAGTCTTTGAACCAATACTGTTTCTGATATATGTAAATGATTTCCCAGGGGAAATAGACTCGTTCCATCAATGTCTGCTGATGTGGCAAAAATTATGAGGAGGCTTAAGCCTGAGGAAGATTGCATAAGGTTACACGATGACCTAAACAATCTGGAGGAAAGGTCCAACATCTGGCTACTAAAGCTCAACCAAATTAAATGTAAGGTGATAAAACTAGGTGGAGGCAATAGGCCAGACACTGTATACCGAATCAAAATAATATCTTCTGCGGCGTATGCGAGGTTGGCTAACATCAGAACAGCCTTCAGGAACCTGTGTAAGGAATCCTTCAGAACATTGTATACCACATATGTAAGACCTATCCTGGAGTATGCGGCCCCAGCATGGAGCCCGTACCTTGTCAAGCACAAGACGAAGCTGGGAAAAATTCAGAGATATGCCACTAGGCTAGTCCCAGAACTAAGAGGCATGAGTTATGAGGAAAGACTGCGTGAACTGCACCTCACGTCGCTGGAAGACAGAAGAGCTAGGGGAAACACGATCACAACATACAAAATTCGCAGGGCAATTGACAGGGTGGACAAGGATGGACTATTTAACACGGGTGGTACACGCACAAGGGAACACAGGTGGAAGCTGAGTACCCAAATGAGCCACAGAGACATTAGAAAGAACATTTCCAGTGTCATAGTAGTTAGTAAATGGAATGCACTAGGAAGTGATGTGGTGGAGGCTGACTCCATACACAGTTTCAAATGTAGATATGACAGAGCTCGAGATCTCAGGAATCTGTACACCAGTATATTGACGGTTGAGAGGCGGGACCAAAGAGCCAAAGCTCAACCCCTGCAACCACAACTAGGTGAGTACATACACACACCTAAATTACAAGCATTACTGACAACAGTATCAACAGTGGAATTATTCCCAGATAGCAATTCATCACGAGAGCGCAACAGGAACTCTCCTGATGAGTCAAAAGCCGGCTAGTCACCATCACTATCAAAAGGGCCAATTATCGACCACAGTCTTAATTAGGCAGCATAAAAACTAGTTAGGCGATGAAACAAAATTATTCCCCAAAAACTTCAATTTGCTCTCCAATTAATTATAAAGAGATGCAATCGGCCACAAAGCACCAGAATCAGCTGGTCAGCAAGAGCACCAGCTGGTCAGCAAGAGCACCAGCTGGTCAGCAAGAGCACCAGCTGGTCAGCAAGAGCACCAGTTGGTCAGCAAGAGCACCAGCTGGTCAGCAAGAGCACCAGCTGGTCAGCAAGAGCACCAGATGGTCAGCAAGAGCACCAGCTGGTCAGCAAGAGCACCAGATGGTCAGCAAGAGCACCAGCTGGTCAGCAAGAGCACCAGCTGGTCAGCAAGAGCACCAGCTGGTCAGCAAGAGCACCAGCTTGTCAGCAAGAGCACCAGATGGTCAGCAAGAGCACCAGCTGGTCAGCAAGAGCACCAGCTGGTCAGCAAGAGTACCAGATGGTCAGCAAGAGCACCAGTTGGTCAGCAAGAGTACCAGCTGGTCAGCAAGAGCACCAGCTGGTCAGCAAGAGCACCAGATGGTCAGCAAGAGCACCAGATGGTCAGCAAGAGCACCAGATGGTCAGCAAGAGCACCAGCTGGTCAGCAAGAGCACCAGCTGGTCAGCAAGAGCACCAGATGGTACTGTGTACGTTTAGGGGATGATCCTGGACAGCATGGGTTCGAATCCTGGTCGGGTCAAAGAGTTCTTAGTGATATATGGCTTGCGCGTTCATGCAGCTTTCTCACACATACATATATATATATATATATATATATATATATATATATATATATATATATATATATATATATATATATATATATATATTTATATATATATATATATATATATAAATATATATATTTGACCATCACGACCGGACAAAATGAGGTGATAGCCGAGGCTATTTGAACCACCCCACCGCCGGCACTCGGATAGTAATCTTGGGCATAGCATTTTACCAAATCACCTCATTCTTTGGGGCACACGTGAGGAACACAAATGCGAACAAGCCTGAATGGTCCCCAGGACAATATGCAACTGAAAACTCACACCCCAGAAGTGACTCGAACCCATACTCCCAGGAGCCACGCAACTGGAATGTACAAGACGCCTTAATCCACTTGACCATCACGACCGGACAAAATGAGGTGATAGCCGAGGCTATTTGAACCACCCCACCGCCGGCACTCGGATAGTAATCTTGGGCATAGCATTTTACCAAATCACCTCATTCTTTGGGGCACACGTGAGGAACACAAATGCGAACAAGCCTGAATGGTCCCCAGGACAATATGCAACTGAAAACTCACACCCCAGAAGTGACTCGAACCCATACTCCCAGGAGCCACGCAACTGGTATGTACAAGACGCCTTAATCCACTTGACCATCACGACCGGACAAAATGAGGTGATAGCCGAGGCTATTTGAACCACCCCACCGCCGGCACTCGGATAGTAATCTTGGGCATGTGTTCCTCACGTGTTCCTCAGGCTTGTTTGCATATATATATATATATATATATATATATATATATATATATATATATATATATATATATATATATATATATATATATATATATATATTTCATTGAATATGACCGCATATTCTGTATTTATTATTTTCTGGTTTAGGGCTTCTATCCCTCTAACTATTTTCTTAGCATCAGGGCTTAATTGAAATAGGAGTTCTCCAAAACTCATTTTCGTACTTTTAAGGTGAAGAAAAGAAGTGATTTACTATAGAGTGTATTACACTTATTTGTATAATTTGCACGACGTTTCGAACCTCCATGGTTCATTCTCAAGTGAACAGATCTTACAATACTAGTTGATTTTATACCCGCATTAGGTCAGGTGATAATACAATGAAGGTGAAAACATGGGGGGATACATAAGGGATAAACATAGGGGCTGCAGAAGGCTTATTGGCCCATACGAGGCATCTCCTATCTAAACACAAAGATTAATCCAGTGTAATTGGCCTGTTATGTTCGACATTGTCTTCTGTGTTGGCATCGATATGTTCTTGTCTTGTCCTTACTCTCATGGTGGGTAGAGTAAATAGTTCCGTGATTTGGGTGTTCATGGTAGGTCGCTCTATTCTTATGTGAATTGCCTCAAGAATTTGTAATCTTCTTGAATCTTGGGTTTTGTCTATTATGCAAGTATTCTTGTTCAACATTTCTCTTGTTAGAGTAATGTCATGGGCTTGTCTCATGTGATTCCTAGGGGCACCAGATTGAAGATGGCATGTCAAACGCCTCGTCAGCTTGGTCGACGTCATACCTATGTACTTACATTGAAGGTTACATCCTTCGTGGGGGCAAGTGTACATGTATACAACGCTTGACTGCTGTAGAGGGTTCTCCGTCGGCTTCGGGCTGTTTTTGATAAGGAGTTCGGAAGTCTTCTTGGTTTTGTAGAATATTATCAGGTTTATGTTTTGGTTAGGAGTAGTGCTTTTTACTCCTTTACGGATTATTTCTTTCATTATTCTTTCCTCTTTTATATGTTCACTGTGCATGGTTGATTTGTAATATAATTTTATTGGGGGTGTTGTGGTTTCTGTTCTAGGTTCTGAATTATACCAACGGTCCAAGTGTCTTCTTATGGCAGCGTTTATTTCCGCGTTGCTATATCCGTTGTTCACCAATACCTGAGTTACTCTTTCAAACTCTCTACTCACGTTGCTCCATTCAGAGCAGTGGGTAAGCGCTCGACGAATATAAGCATTGAGAACACTGGCTTTGTATCTTTGGGGGCACTCACTTCTACCGTTCAGGCATAATCCTGTGTTGGTGGGCTTGGTATATACGTTGGTGCTTAAAGAGGTTCCTGTTTTTGTTATTAGTACATCCAAGAATGGCAGACTGTTATTTTCACTATTTTCATGTGTAAATCGGAGTATTGACTCTCTCTCTAGGTGTCTTTTTAGGTCAATTAGTTCATCTGAGTCTTTTACTATTACGAATATGTCATCTACATAACGGCAGTATACAGTTGGTTTTTGTCTGCTACTGAAGACCCTATCTTCGATGGTTCCCATATAAAAATTAGCAAATAAAACTCCTAAGGGGGAGCCCATTGCTACTCCGTCTATTTGTAAATACATGTCTCCTTGTGGACTGATGAAAGGGGCTTCCTTTGTACATGCTTCGAGAAGACTTTTCAAGTGTGGCTCAGGTATGTCTAATTTGGGGGTGCTCTCGTCTCTGTATACTCTGTCCAGTATCATTCCTATGGTTGTGTCGACTGGGACGTTGGTAAAAAGGGATTCAACGTCCAGGGAAGCGATGATTCCATCGGGCTGGGTAGATTTGATCAATTCTAGGAAATCTGCTGATGATTGTAGACTAAACTTACTTGGAGTGTATGGAGTTAGGAGTTCATTGAGTTTCTTTGCCAGGTGATAAGTTGGGGTTGGTATTTGGCTGATTATAGGGCGTAGTGGGTTACCTGGTTTATGCGTCTTAACATTGCCGTAGGCATATCCTAAGCCATAGTCGCCTTGAAGTTTATTGAAATGCACACTACCTTTCTTTGCGTTGATTGCTGTAATTGTTTTGTTTACTTTCCGCTTAAGGTCTTCTACGGGGTTCCTCGTGATTCGTTGAAATTTGGAGTCGTCACTTAGGATGTCGCTAATTTTGTTCATGTATTCATGGGTAGGAATCAATACATATGCTGCTGTTTTGTCGGCTTTTCTTATTGTTACGTCTTTCAGATTTTTTAGTTGTTTCGCTGCTTCTTTGAGTCGTGGGGTTAAGATTGTAGATGAATATGTTCCTCGTTTTTTCCCTGCTTCTGCAAGTAGTTCAGCTTGAAGTGTGTCAGTGGTGATGACTTTTTTGTTGTCTTCTAGCTTATGGATATCGTCCAGAAGCATTTCGATTTCCAGGCGTTTTTGATGCATCTTTGGTTTAGATAAGAATTGACAATTTAGACCAAGATTTAAGAGGTCTCGTTGGTCCTGGGTAAGATCATAAGAAGTCAGGTTAAAGTAGCCATCTTTAGGACGAGGGATTTTTAGCTGTCCACCGTTTAGGGATGTTAACTTACGGAGTGTCTTTGTTTCTACAAGAGTTTTATGTTGTTGTTTCAGGTTAAATAGTTCACTGTTGATGGTTTGCTTGAGTTGGATAGGGATGTCGTACTGGGTCCATTTGTTTAACAGATGCTCCGCCTGCTCTATTAAGGTTTGGAGGGCTTCCATCTTCTTGTTTAGTTGATGCCGAATGAGCTCTTCCCTATACCTATAGGTAAACTCTGTATTGCGGACTGCTGGGTCATGTGGGTTTATATTGGTGTATACTGGCAGCAGGTTTTCTTTCAAACATGTTTCATTGAATATGACCGCATATTCTGTATTTATTATTTTCTGGTTTAGGGCTTCTATCCCTCTAACTATTTTCTTAGCATCAGGGCTTAATTGAAATAGGAGTTCTCCAAAACTCATTTTCGTACTTTTAAGGTGAAGAAAAGAAGTGATTTACTATAGAGTGTATTACACTTATTTGTATAATTTGCACGACGTTTCGAACCTCCATGGTTCATTCTCAAGTGAACAGATCTTACAATACTAGTTGATTTTATACCCGCATTAGGTCAGGTGATAATACAATGAAGGTGAAAACATGGGGGGATACATAAGGGATAAACATAGGGGCTGCAGAAGGCTTATTGGCCCATACGAGGCATCTCCTATCTAAACACAAAGATTAATCCAGTGTAATTGGCCTGTTATGTTCGACATTGTCTTCTGTGTTGGCATCGATATGTTCTTGTCTTGTCCTTACTCTCATGGTGGGTAGAGTAAATAGTTCCGTGATTTGGGTGTTCATGGTAGGTCGCTCTATTCTTATGTGAATTGCCTCAAGAATTTGTAATCTTCTTGAATCTTGGGTTTTGTCTATTATGCAAGTATTCTTGTTCAACATTTCTCTTGTTAGAGTAATGTCATGGGCTTGTCTCATGTGATTCCTAGGGGCACCAGAAGCCCTCCAAACCTTTATAGAGCAGGCGGAGCATCCGTTAAGCAAATGGACCCAGTACGACATCCCTATCCAACTCAAGCAAACCATCAACAGTGAACTATTTAACCTGAAACAACAACATAAAACTCTTGTAGAAACAAAGACACTCCGTAAGTTAACATCCCTAAACGGTGGACAGCTAAAAATCCCTCGTCCTAAAGATGGCTACTTTAACCTGACTTCTTATGATCTTACCCAGGACCAACGAGACCTCTTAAATCTTGGTCTAAATTGTCAATTCTTATCTAAACCAAAGATGCATCAAAAACGCCTGGAAATCGAAATGCTTCTGGACGATATCCATAAGCTAGAAGACAACAAAAAAGTCATCACCACTGACACACTTCAAGCTGAACTACTTGCAGAAGCAGGGAAAAAACGAGGAACATATTCATCTACAATCTTAACCCCACGACTCAAAGAAGCAGCGAAACAACTAAAAAATCTGAAAGACGTAACAATAAGAAAAGCCGACAAAACAGCAGCATATGTATTGATTCCTACCCATGAATACATGAACAAAATTAGCGACATCCTAAGTGACGACTCCAAATTTCAACGAATCACGAGGAACCCCGTAGAAGACCTTAAGCGGAAAGTAAACAAAACAATTACAGCAATCAACGCAAAGAAAGGTAGTGTGCATTTCAATAAACTTCAAGGCGACTATGGCTTAGGATATGCCTACGGCAATGTTAAGACGCATAAACCAGGTAACCCACTACGCCCTATAATCAGCCAAATACCAACCCCAACTTATCACCTGGCAAAGAAACTCAATGAACTCCTAACTCCATACACTCCAAGTAAGTTTAGTCTACAATCATCAGCAGATTTCCTAGAATTGATCAAATCTACCCAGCCCGATGGAATCATCGCTTCCCTGGACGTTGAATCCCTTTTTACCAACGTCCCAGTCGACACAACCATAGGAATGATACTGGACAGAGTATACAGAGACGAGAGCACCCCCAAATTAGACATACCTGAGCCACACTTGAAAAGTCTTCTCGAAGCATGTACAAAGGAAGCCCCTTTCATCAGTCCACAAGGAGACATGTATTTACAAATAGACGGAGTAGCAATGGGCTCCCCCTTAGGAGTTTTATTTGCTAATTTTTATATGGGAACCATCGAAGATAGGGTCTTCAGTAGCAGACAAAAACCAACTGTATACTGCCGTTATGTAGATGACATATTCGTAATAGTAAAAGACTCAGATGAACTAATTGACCTAAAAAGACACCTAGAGAGAGAGTCAGTACTCCGATTTACACATGAAAATAGTGAAAATAACAGTCTGCCATTCTTGGATGTACTAATAACAAAAACAGGAACCTCTTTAAGCACCAACGTATATACCAAGCCCACCAACACAGGATTATGCCTGAACGGTAGAAGTGAGTGCCCCCAAAGATACAAAGCCAGTGTTCTCAATGCTTATATTCGTCGAGCGCTTACCCACTGCTCTGAATGGAGCAACGTGAGTAGAGAGTTTGAAAGAGTAACTCAGGTATTGGTGAACAACGGATATAGCAACGCGGAAATAAACGCTGCCATAAGAAGACACTTGGACCGTTGGTATAATTCAGAACCTAGAACAGAAACCACAACACCCCCAATAAAATTATATTACAAATCAACCATGCACAGTGAACATATAAAAGAGGAAAGAATAATGAAAGAAATAATCCGTAAAGGAGTAAAAAGCACTACTCCTAACCAAAACATAAACCTGATAATATTCTACAAAACCAAGAAGACTTCCGAACTCCTTATCAAAAACAGCCCGAAGCCGACGGAGAACCCTCTACAGCAGTCAAGCGTTGTATACATGTACACTTGCCCCCACGAAGGATGTAACCTTCAATGTAAGTACATAGGTATGACGTCGACCAAGCTGACGAGGCGTTTGACATGCCATCTTCAATCTGGTGCCCCTAGGAATCACATGAGACAAGCCCATGACATTACTCTAACAAGAGAAATGTTGAACAAGAATACTTGCATAATAGACAAAACCCAAGATTCAAGAAGATTACAAATTCTTGAGGCAATTCACATAAGAATAGAGCGACCTACCATGAACACCCAAATCACGGAACTATTTACTCTACCCACCATGAGAGTAAGGACAAGACAAGAACATATCGATGCCAACACAGAAGACAATGTCGAACATAACAGGCCAATTACACTGGATTAATCTTTGTGTTTAGATAGGAGATGCCTCGTATGGGCCAATAAGCCTTCTGCAGCCCCTATGTTTATCCCTTATGTATCCCCCCATGTTTTCACCTTCATTGTATTATCACCTGACCTAATGCGGGTATAAAATCAACTAGTATTGTAAGATCTGTTCACTTGAGAATGAACCATGGAGGTTCGAAACGTCGTGCAAATTATACAAATAAGTGTAATACACTCTATAGTAAATCACTTCTTTTCTTCACCTTAAAAGTACGAAAATGAGTTTTGGAGAACTCCTATTTCAATTAAGCCCTGATGCTAAGAAAATAGTTAGAGGGATAGAAGCCCTAAACCAGAAAATAATAAATACAGAATATGCGGTCATATTCAATGAAATATATATATATATATATATATATATATATATATATATATATATATATATATATATATATATATATATATATATATATGCAAACAAGCCTGAGGAACACGTGAGGAACACATGCCCAAGATTACTATCCGAGTGCCGGCGGTGGGGTGGTTCAAATAGCCTCGGCTATCACCTCATTTTGTCCGGTCGTGATGGTCAAGTGGATTAAGGCGTCTTGTACATACCAGTTGCGTGGCTCCTGGGAGTATGGGTTCGAGTCACTTCTGGGGTGTGAGTTTTCAGTTGCATATTGTCCTGGGGACCATTCAGGCTTGTTCGCATTTGTGTTCCTCACGTGTGCCCCAAAGAATGAGGTGATTTGGTAAAATGCTATGCCCAAGATTACTATCCGAGTGCCGGCGGTGGGGTGGTTCAAATAGCCTCGGCTATCACCTCATTTTGTCCGGTCGTGATGGTCAAGTGGATTAAGGCGTCTTGTACATTCCAGTTGCGTGGCTCCTGGGAGTATGGGTTCGAGTCACTTCTGGGGTGTGAGTTTTCAGTTGCATATTGTCCTGGGGACCATTCAGGCTTGTTCGCATTTGTGTTCCTCACGTGTGCCCCAAAGAATGAGGTGATTTGGTAAAATGCTATGCCCAAGATTACTATCCGAGTGCCGGCGGTGGGGTGGTTCAAATAGCCTCGGCTATCACCTCATTTTGTCCGGTCGTGATGGTCAAGTGGATTAAGGCGTCTTGTACATACCAGTTGCGTGGCTCCTGGGAGTATGGGTTCGAGTCACTTCTGGGGTGTGAGTTTTCAGTTGCATATTGTCCTGGGGACCATTCAGGCTTGTTCGCATTTGTGTTCCTCACGTGTGCCCCAAAGAATGAGGTGATTTGGTAAAATGCTATGCCCAAGATTACTATCCGAGTGCCGGCGGTGGGGTGGTTCAAATAGCCTCGGCTATCACCTCATTTTGTCCGGTCGTGATAGTCAAGTGGATTAAGGCGTCTTGTACATACCAGTTGCGTGGCTCCTGGGAGTATGGGTTCGAGTCACTTCTGGGATGTGAGTTTTCAGTTGCATATTGTCCTGGGGACCATTCAGGCTTGTTCGCATTTGTGTTCCTCACGTATGCCCCAAAGAATGAGGTGATTTGGTAAAATGCTATGCCCAAGATTACTATCCGAGTGCCGGCGGTGGGGTGGTTCAAATAGCCTCGGCTATCACCTCATTTTGTCCGGTCGTGATGGTCAATGTGATTAAGGCGTCTTGTACATACCAGTTGCGTGGCTCCTGGGAGTATGGGTTCGAGTCACTTCTGGGGTGTGAGTTTTCAGTTGCATATTGTCCTGGGGACCATTCAGGCTTGTTCGCATTTGTGTTCCTCACGTGTGCCCCAAAGAATGAGGTGATTTGGTAAAATGCTATGCCCAAGATTACTATCCGAGTGCCGGCGGTGGGGTGGTTCAAATAGCCTCGGCTATCACCTCATTTTGTCCGGTCGTGATGGTCAAGTGGATTAAGGCGTCTTGTACATACCAGTTGCGTGGCTCCTGGGAGTATGGGTTCGAGTCACTTCTGGGGTGTGAGTTTTCAGTTGCATATTGTCCTGGGGACCATTCAGGCTTGTTCGCATTTGTGTTCCTCACGTGTGCCCCAAAGAATGAGATGATTTGGTAAAATGCTATGCCCAAGATTACTATCCGAGTGCCGGCGGTGGGGTGGTTCAAATAGCCTCGGCTATCACCTCATTTTGTCCGGTCGTGATGGTCAAGTGGATTAAGGCGTCTTGTACATACCAGTTGCGTGGCTCCTGGGAGTATGGGTTCGAGTCACTTCTGGGGTGTGAGTTTTCAGTTGCATATTGTCCTGGGGACCATTCAAGCTTGTTCGCATTTGTGTTCCTCACGTGTGCCCCAAAGAATGAGGTGATTTGGTAAAATGCTATGCCCAAGATTACTATCCGAGTGCCGGCGGTGGGGTGGTTCAAATAGCCTCGGCTATCACCTCATTTTGTCCGGTCGTGATGGTCAAGTGGATTAAGGCGTCTTGTACATACCAGTTGCGTGGCTCCTGGGAGTATGGGTTCGAGTCACTTCTGGGGTGTGAGTTTTCAGTTATATATATATATATATATATATATATATATATATATATATATATATATATATATATATATATATATATATATATATATATATATTTATATATATATATATATATATATATATATATATATATATATATATATATATATATATATATATATATATATATATAGTAGGCTTTCTACAATCACTTCAATACCCATTGTTTCGTGTTCTGTCTTGTGTTTAGGAATTTAATACCCTATTAACACCACCTCACCCCATCCACCTCACTCAAATGTAGATATAAACAAATCGGAGATGTGTAAGTTCTATTCAGTTTTGTATGTGTAAACTAAAGTCTTTGAAAATGTAATAAGTTTTACGAAACGCGCTTAAGTGTCGCGTCAGACTAGAAATAAAAATTAATTTTGGAGAATTGATTTTTGAATTACCACCAACAGTGAAAAGAAACGTACGAAAGATCGAGAAAATTCGTGTTAGAATTATTAATCTTACTTTTTCGGTCATATTTAATAATATATGTCTACAGGAAAGACTGCTACCAAAATATACTAATATTAAAGCGCACGACCCAGCAGCAAGGAATCAAGCCTTCACGATAAAATATCGCCAAGATCTGATTCGTGATCAGATATACAAGGCAGAGAATGAAATCAAAGACAACAAAACGCAACTACTTCATGCTACAAACGAGTGGAGAAATAGCAACATCGACGAAAGTATCCGTACCCGCATTGAACAACACCTCGACCTCCTCACAGACCGACATCTCCTCAGCACTGAAACAAGGATTATCAAGAAACTAACAACATTATATGGAGGACCTATGGCAATTCCACGACCAAGAGATGGCTTCCTGAACCTTGCAGGAATTAACCTCACTGAGGACCAAGTCACTCTCCTAAATCTGGGCATAAACTGTCATGTTATGTCCAGACCGAGTGAGATGGCCCGAAAAGTAGAGTTGGAAATTCTGTTGGACGACATATTCGACCTCGAGACACAAAAGAAGGTCACTACCAAAGATACCTTACAAGCAGAACTTATTGCAGAATGAGGAAAGAATCGAGTCAATTACAGAAGCACCATACTGTCCCCCGAGCTCAAAGCGGCAGCTAAAAGCCTTCGTGAAAACAAGGAGATAGTTGTCAGGAGAGGTGACAAGTCGCCAATATATGTCATTCTTAAAAAAGACGAATATCTGGCGAAAATGAACATCATACTCTCTGACCAAACTAAGTTCCAAACGGTAACGAAGGACACTACAGCCGAATTAAAAGCAAAGGTCAACAAACTGATCGAAACTGTGAACGCCAAGAAATCCGGACTCCACCTGCCAAAGATCATTGGGGAATATAAACCTGGATATGCGTATGGAAATGTCAAGACACACAAGCCTGGAAACCCACTTCGGCCAATCATTAGCCAGATACCCACACTACAGCCGAATTAAAAGCAAAGGTCAACAAACTGATCGAAACTGTGAACGCCAAGAAATCCGGACTCCACCTGCCAAAGATCATTGGGGAATATAAACCTGGATATGCGTATGGAAATGTCAAGACACACAAGCCTGGAAACCCACTTCGGCCAATCATTAGCCAGATACCCACACCCACGTACAGACTGGCGAAGCAACTCAACGGCCTGCTGACTCCTTATGTTCCTTGCGCCTTCAGCCTGAAGTCTCCAAAGGAATTTGTTGACTTACTGCGGGGCACACGGGCCACAGGGATAAGAGCCTCGTTGGACGTAGAATCGCTGTTTACCAACGTACCTGTGGACGAGACAATCGGGATGATAGCCGACAGAGTGTATCGTGATCCAGCCTGTACTCCTCTTGACATACCAGAAAATATTCTGAGGAAACTACTCCAAACTTGTACTAAAGAGGCACCCTTCTTGAGCCCGGATGGGCACATGTATAAGCAAGTAGATGGGGTCGCCATGGGTTCTCCCCTAGGTGTCCTGTTTGCAAACTTCTACATGGGTACCATCGAGCAAAAAGTCTTAGTCGACATGAACTTGAAACCGGCCATATACTGCAGGTATGTTGACGACATTTTTACACAGGTACCTGATGTCAGACATCTGCAGGAGCTGAAGGAGGCATTTGAGCAGAGTTCCGTGCTGCGTTTCACTTACGAGATGGAAAAGGATGGGAAGCTGCCCTTTCTAGATGTAACAGTCATGGAAAAGAGCGGAGGTTTCCACACTGCAGTCTACACTAAGGAAACGAACATAGGAATGTGCCTAAATGCCAACAGCGACTGCCCAGACAGGTACAAGAGGAGTGTTGTTAACGCTTATGTCGACCGTGCTCTCAGCCACAGCTCAGAATGGAAGCAAGTCGACGAAGAACTCTGTAGGGTAAGGCAGGTCCTAGTCAACAACGGCTTCTCCAATGGTTTCGTCGAAGACATCATAAGAAGGAAAGTGAAACGCCATGCAACCTCTGAAGAGACAACTAACACAACACCTATACCCCCTATTAGACTATTTTACAGGAACTTCTTTTCCACAGCTCATAAAACGGAAGAAAGGGTCCTGAAAGATATTGTTAATAGAAACGTTATCCCTACAGACAAGAATCAGAGGATACAACTGACGATTTACTATAAAACCAGAAAAACGGCCAGCCTACTCATGAGAAACTCTCCAGACACAAAACAGAACGTTTTAAAAGAGACTAACGTCGTCTATGCCTTCAAATGCCTTCTTGGGGACTGTAAGCTCCAAAAAACCCAGTATATAGGCAAAACAACAACATCTCTTTCTAGGCGTTTAACGATGCATAAGCAACAGGGCTCCATTAAGGAACATATAATCTCTTCCCACAACCAAACCATCGCCAGAGAAATCCTAGTAAACAACACAGAAATCATCGATAGATACAGCGATAGCAGGCGGCTTGACGTTTGCGAGGCACTACACATCAAGAAGTCAACACCAGCAATCAACAGCCAATTAATGCACAACTATATTCTACCCACCTCAAGACTCCGCTCCAATATAGAAGCATCAAGAAATATGGACCAATAGGCTTTCTACAATCACTTCTATTCAATACCCATTGTTTCGTGTTCTGTCTTGTGTTGATGAAATTAATACCCTATTAATGCCACCTCTTGTTCTGTCTTGTGTTGATGAAATTAATGCCCTATTAATGCCACCTCACCCCATCCACCTCTCTCAAATGTAGATATAAACAAAATCGGAGATGCGTAAGTTCTATTCAGTTGTGTATTTGTAAACTAAAGTCTTTGAAAATGTAATAAGTTTTACGAAACGCGCTCGTGTCGCGTCAGACTAGAAATAAAAATGAATTTTGGAGAATTGATTTTTGATTTACCTCCAACAGTGAAAAGAAATGTACGAAAGATTGAGAAAATTCGTGTTAGAATTATTAATCTTACTTTTTCGGTCATATTTAATAATATATGTCTACAGGAAAGACTGCTACCAAAATATACTAATATATATATATATATATATTAGTATATTAATATATATATATATATATATATATATATATATATATATATATATATATATATATATATATATATATATATATATATATATATATATATATATATATATATATATATATATATAATAGGGGTACCACCTCTGGTGCAATTGCAGGGACCCACATCCTCTAAGAAGAAAACAAAGAGCATTCAGAGAAGATCTTTTGGATTCTCATCCAAAAATCATCTCATCCTTATTCTTTTCTTCTCCTACCACCCTTATTATTTGTTGTATGTTTAGTTATATTTTATTGCAATGCTACAGTTTACAGAGAACACACACACACACACACACACACACACAAATATATAACAATTAAACAATCAGCGTTCGAAGACCTCGTCCAGCTTCTCGGAGGTTGGGTGCATACCCAGGATACAGCACGCATTTCCCCTCTGAACTGCGACACTGAGGCGCTGGAACAGAAAACTGGCTGCTCGTGGGTCTCTAGTTTTCCCAAATGAGTTCCTCACCAACCTCCTTTAAAAACTTGAGTGCACATTTACCCCAGGCGCCCAGAGTCTCAGACCCTATCGGCACGAACCTGTAATAACGTTCTAGATCTCTGTTCTTGTTGATTTTCTGGGTCTCCCTGAAGGTGGCTGCCCCACCTTCCTCCGCTGAGCTGTAACGTAAATAGGTATCAGCCAATGTAGATGCACAGGTGTAATCCCATACGACTTGTTTACCTTCCCTCCATGGCTGCAGGGTGACTCCTTCTGGGCGTTTTTGGCTGTTGTCAGGCCTGCACAACTGGGGTTCCCTTTGTGCTGGACACCCAGCTATAGCCAAACTTCTCTTGATGATGTCATTGACTGCTTCGTGTCTGGCAATCTTTCCCTGTGTCTTACGACAGATGAGACCATGGCTGCCGTATTGGTCTGCCCGTGCATGGCCACAAACACACCGGTGTTCGGTGGAGATAGGGGCGGCAAGGCGCAGAGCAACACCAATACTTAGGGTCCGATGGTCTAGGCGGGTGCCCAAGGCGGAATTAGGGACTGCCAACAGGAAGTCCCCAGCATGGGGGGCTTGCACAGCTATAAGACGCGCTCTGTCCTTCTGTGAAGCTGCGTCCAGCAATGCTTTGGCGATGTTCTCCACTATGGGGCTATCCCACTTGGCCTGTTTACCGTCGTTTGGAAAAGCTGGTCGGGTGTGTGAATTGGCAAGAGTGTCCCAGTGACCAGCTCCTTCCACAAATTTGGGATCACGAATCTCAGTGGAGTTCCTTAGGTATTCTGGTAGTATTTCATTCACTAATTAACTTGTAGCACTGGTCGAGGATAAGAATGCTGGCAATGCTAACTGTGTCGCCTTGCGAATACCTATACCCCCGAGTCTAACTGAGAGCGTTGCTTGGTCCCACTGGTCATCTTGCAGGGAGAGGTTTAACACTTTCATAGTTATTGTCTTTAGGAGTGAGTCGCATTCCGTTAATTTTGGGCTGTCAAAGGAAGGAGCACACCTGAGAAAATTGGTAAGTCTGGGTAAGGCCAGGCACCTTGTAAGAAGGTACAAAACCTCGTGAGCATCCAAAGCCCCTATTCTCGCCTCCATCCTCCTCAGGTCTTTAAGCTTTTCTTCGAGGATTACCTCAATGGCGTTCGAGCCCAGAGGTGCCACTAGCAGCACACTGTCGGTGGGAGCGATCACTGGGGCTCCTGGCAAAGATTCGTACTGCATCTATGATTGGTTGGCTGGATGAGATGATTTCACACTATGATATTTAGTGTAAGGTAACTCCTCTCCCCTTGATTTCACTAACTGAAGATCTCCTAGCAGGAATTCCTGTGTCCCTATCAGGGTGCCATCGTCCAGGAACCAGATGTTGAATTCGCTGGACAACCTCCTTGTGACCTCCTTAGCTGCCATGCAGAAAAGAAAAGGGGCAAGTGGGTCTCCCTGCTGGACACCTTCTGCGGAAACAACTTCATGTTCCCCAAACAGCAGTGTCGATTCCCTACTGTACCCTGCTGAAACGAAAGGAAGTAGTCAAGGAAAGCTTGTTCGAACTGCTTCCAGTACCACATCCCTTTTTACCTGGTTGAAGGCATTTTTAAAGTCTAATTTAATTAATGCCTTATTTTCTGGGAGGTGCTTGATATAGGCTCGTGCTGCATGAGCTGCTGCTTCACAGCCATGAGGGACACCGAAACCTAGTTGATGGGGTCGAAGCATCGTTGCAGCGTCTATGCTGACTTTTCTGACAGCTGCCCTAGCAACAAGGCGCCGAAGTGTGTTACCCACGGCAATGGGTCTGACTCCACCATCCTTCTTCTTAAGGGCACAAAGGGATGCTCCGAAGAAGAAGGGTTTAATTGTATCTGGGATCAACTCGGAGAGACTGTCGTTGACAAACCATTGTGAGCTCTGACAGTAGTGTCTCGGCAACTTCGCCAAGAACTAGGTTTGTCATCTCCTTGAGGTGCTGAGGTCTTACTCCAGTGTATCCCCCTGCTGAGCCTGGTGGAAATGACATGATGGCTTTGTATACTTCTGACGCTTGGAGGAATAGAGGTCCCATGTCTGGGACATTAGTGTCCCGAGCAGTGGGTTCCCATGGTACTCTGGGAGGGTGCTTCTCTCTCAGTGAGTCGGCAGTTGCTGTATTTCTAGGGGCGATTGTTTCTTCTCTGGTAAGTAACCTAATTACCCCTACTGTGTTGACCTCTTCAATTTTCTTGGTCACTTGTGTTCCAAGCTAAAAATTATCATTGGAAGTTTGGGGTCTTCCACGACGGTTTTTGCGTTGAGGAGGGATGGGGATCAAGTTGTCAGCTCTGGGGAAATTATTTATTGCCCTAGTGACTGATGAGGCTAGTGACTTGCCTCCTCTTGCAGGTACGCCTAAGCAAATATTGCCAAACAGGAGCAAATTATGCCATGCTTTGATGGTGGCCGCGGCATTAAGATTTTCAGACCGTTCATTCACTTTCCTTAGAAGGTCTGTATATTTCCCTGCTGCAAATGGGCGCGCTGCTTTAGGAATGTGGGGAAGAGTTCTGGTGGTGGATGCTTTGATGGCCCCCAGGAGGTCATCTGATGACATGAAGTTTGCTGGGATGTGTGGGGGTGCCGGGGTGACCTGTGGGCCTTCCCTCTCTACAGGTACCGTCCGTGAACCCTCACAGTTGTTGTGTTGACGTAGGGTTCCCTCGTTTCTAAGGCTGTGAGATTCGTCACAAACCCGACATGTTCCTCTGGGTGCATTGTTCCCAGGATCGTGTTCTTGGCTGAGGGGTTCCTGGTTAGCTGGGGGAGTCCCCTCCGTCCCCCGGGCGGGCTAACATCGGCGTGGCGAGGGCAGGGTTGCCAGATCCAAATTGCTAAAAGTAGCGAGCTGACGGTCTAATAGTAGCGAATATGTAATCAGAGCAGCCCAATTTTTTTGTTTAGTGACTGATACAGATTTCAAAGTAATCTAATTTTATATATAGAGTACATTAAACGATTTTAATTGTTTTATTAATATTTTCTCTGCATATATATATTTAACCAATATGATAATATGATAACTTACCAATATTTACTGTTTGAAGCATAATGGGTGTGGAGTCCTTCTACGTCTTTACAGTTGAAGATTATCAAGATCTTGATCTGCATCCACAACCTCGTTCTTGTATATTGCAAACTCATATTTAAGCATTGACATGAGTGGGTCAAATGACGAGCAACAAGTTACATTTTCTTCAAGATATGTTTTGATTCTCAAGACTGATGTCAAAAGCTCAAGTCCCATTCGATTTCTCAGTTTAGTTTTCACAGACGTTCTTCTCGAAAATACCCGTTCAACCAGGGCATTACTGATTTGCAAGTTGTATATTTTCAACACAAACTCAGCGAGGTCAATCAGTATGGGATCGCCAGCAGTGTTCTTGACAGTTATTGTCTTGGTCTAACATGACGATTCAGATGTCGGAATTTGTCCCTTACAAATGTTGAACTAGTCAATGGTTAACAGTAGGCGCTACTGACTCTCAATTTCACTAAGCTAAGACTGGTCAGCTAATACTAACGGAAGTTCCGAAAATGGTGGCCATGTAAGCTAAGGCATATGATAGGTAACAGATTTTTCACCTTTTTTTATAGTTTCAGCATTACTTAGAATACGAGAAAGAAGCTATTTGCAAGCTTTCACTAAGAAATTATCGCATCTTTCTTGAACATTTTGAAACTTTTCCTGGGTTGTAAAATTGTTTTGTCTGTTAGTGGCCAGAAGTGTTGAAAATTCGTAACCAAAGTCAACTTTCTCCAGGGGCAGATACATAGAATTGTAGTCCAAATTAACATGAAACTTTGCATGATGAGGACGAAAAATTCTTCTGAGTATTCCAAGAGTGAAGTTTTCTAGGACAAGAAATTCCAGAAATTTGTCAAGGCTATACTGCTATACTATACTGAAGAAAATTGTGAAGGCTATACTGATCTGCTTCATCTTTTGATAAAGTAAATTCATCCTTTCAAAATCATTTAGGATTGGTTTGAGACATGTGAAATATAGCTTATTGGAGGGATCAGCGTACATTGAAAATAGTTGCCTTGCAACATATTTATCACAAGAGGAAAAAGCTATTTGGTAATGAGTTGTTAGAGAATCCCAGTGATCTAACAGCCGCTTTACACTACCGCTCCTTACCAACCATCGTCTTCCTGACAAAGGTATTAACTGTAAGGGATCTTTACCATCATTTATCAATCTGTAAATTTCTAGATAACTTTCTCCCCTTAATGAAGATCTGTGGAACCAGGTACTCACCTATTTGTGCTTGCGGGGGTTGAGGTTTGGCTCTCTGGTCTCGCCTCTCAACTGTCAATCAACTGGTGTACAGATTCCTGAGCCTACTGGGCTCTATCATATCTACATTTAAAACTGTGTATGGAGTCAGCCTCCACCACATCACTGCCTAATTCATTCCATCCGTTAACTACTCAGACACTGAAAAAGTTCCTTCTAACGTCTCTGTGGCTCATGTGGGTACTCAGTTTCCACCTGTGTCCCCTTGTTCTCGTCCCATCAGTGTTGAATAGTTCATCCTTGTTTACCCGGTCGATTCCTCTGAGGATTTTGTAGGTTGTGATCATGTCTCCCCTTACTCTTCTGTCTTCCAGTGTCGTAAGGTGCATTTCCCGCAGCCTTTCCTCGTAACTCATGCCTCTTAGTTCTGGGACTAGTCTAGTGGCATACCTTTGGACTTTTTCCAGCTTCGTCTTGTGCTTGACAAGGTACGGGCTCCATGCTGGGGCCGCATACTCCAGGATTGGTCTTACATATGTGGTGAACAAGATTCTGAATGATTCCTTACACAGGTTCCTGAACGCTGTTCTGATGTTAGCCAGCCTCGCATATGCCGCAGACGTTATTCTTTTTATGTGGGCTTCAGGAGATAGGTTTGGTGTGATATCAACTCCTAGATCTTTCTCTCTGTTCGTTTCATTAAGTACTTCACCTCCTATTCTGTATCCTGTGTCTGGCCTCCTATTTCCACTGCCTAGTTTCATTACTTTGCATTTACTCAGGTTGAACTTCAACAGCCATTTGTTGGACCATTCACTCAGTCTGTCTAGGTCATCTTGTAGCCTCCTACTATCGTCCTCAGAGTCAAGACTCCTCATAATTTTTGCATCATCGGCAAACATTGAGAGAAACGATTCTATACCCTCTGGAAGATCATTTACATATATCAGAAACAGTATAGGTCCAAGGACTGACCCATGCGGGACTCCACTCGTAACCTCTGGCCAATCTGAGACCTCACCCCTCACACTGACTCGTTGTCTCCTGTTGCTTTGGTACTCCTATATCCAACGGAGTACCTTCCCTTTCACTCCAGCCTGCATCTCCAGCTTTTTCACTAGCCTCTTGTGTGGCACTGTATCAAAGGCTTTCTGACAATCCAAAAATATGCAGTCTGCCCACCCTTCTCTTTCTTGCCTGGTCGTAGAATTCAAGTAACCCTGTGAGGCAGGACCTGCCATCCTTGAATCCATGTTGATGCTGTGTTACAAAGTTCTTTCGCTCCAGGTGCTCCACTAGCTTTCTTCGCACAATCTTCTCCATCAGCTTGCATGGTATGCAGGTTAGGGACACTGGCCTGTAATTCAGTGCCTCCTGCCTATCCCCTTTCTTGTATATCGGGACTACGTTAGCTGCTTTCCAAATTTCTGGCAGTTCCCCTGTTGCCAGTGATTTGTTATACACTATGGAGAGTGGGAGGCACAGTTCTTCTGCTCCTTCCTTTAGTATCCAAGGGGAGATTCCATCTGGGCCTATAGCCTTTGTCACATCCAACTCTAGTAAACACTTCCTTACTTCCCCGCTGGTAATCTCAAACTCTTCCAGTGGTTCCTGGTTAGCTATTCCCTCTCTTATCTCTGGGATTTCTCCTTGCTCTAAGGTGAAGACCTCTTGGAACTTCTTATTCAGTTCCTCACACACTTCCTTGTCGTTTGTAGTGAATCCTTCAGCCCCTATCCTTAATTTCATAACCTGATCCTTTACTGTTGTTTTTCTCCTGATGTGGCTATGCAGCAATTTAGGCTGAGTCTTTGCCTTGCTTGCGATGTCATTTTCGTATTGTCTTTCTGCCTCTCTTCTCATCCTGACATATTCATTCCTGGCATTCTGGTATCTTTCTCTGCTCTCCAGTGTCCTGTTATTCCTATAGTTTCTCCATGCCCTTTTACTTTGCTGCTTAGCTAGCCTACATCTCTGATTAAACCATGGGTTTCTGATCTTCATTTCACTGTTTTCCTTTTGGGCTGGGACAAACTTGTTTGCTGCGTCTTTGCATTTTCGCGTGATGTAGTCCATCATATCTTGGGCCGTCTTTTCCCTGAGCTCTGTTTCCCATGCTATATCTGTTAGGAATTTTCTTATCTTCTCAAAGTTTCCCTTTCGGTATGCTAACCTTTTGGTTTCGGTATCCCTCCTCGAGTTCAATAACCCTTCTTCAATCAGGTACTCAAACACCAATACACTGTGGTCGCTCATTCCTACTGGGGCCTCAAAACCGATTTCTCTTATGTCAGAGTCGTTCAGGGTGAAGACCAGGTCGAGTCTCGCTGGTTCGTCATTTCCTCTCATCCTTGTGGGTTCTCTGACATGCTGGGTTAAGAAGTTTCTAGTCACCACCTCCAGTAGTTTGGCTCTCCACGTATCCTCGCCTCCATGCGGTTCCTCGTTCTCCCAATCAATCCTTCCGTGATTGAAGTCCCCCATGATGAGCAGGTAGGATCTATTTCTACAGGCAGCAGAGGCTGCCCTCTCAATTATAGTGTTAACTGCCATGTTGTTATTTTCGTACTCTTGCCTGGGTCTTCTGTCAATTGGTGGAGGGTTATTATATTACTGCTACTACTATCCTTGGTCCTTCCATTGTCATGGTGCCTGCTATGTAGTCTCTGAAACCCTCACAGCCCGGGATATCCATCTCCTTAAAATTCCATTCCTTTCTCATGAGTAGGGCCACTCTGCCTCCTCCCCTACTTTCCATCTCTTTCCTTATTACTGTGTACTTCTGGGGAAACACGGCATTCGTTATGATTCCAGAGAGTTTTGTTTCAGTGAGTCCGATTACATCTGGGTTAACTTCTTGTGCTCTTTCCCTTAGTTCACTTGCCTTGCTTGTGATCCCATCTATGTTCGAGTACATCACCCTGAAACTGACTCTCTTCTGCTTCTCCTCTGGGGGGGACCTGTGGGGTCTGGGGTGAGCGGAGCGCTGGGAGGATCTGGTACGGGGAGACTGGTGGAAGACGAAGGGCTTGGGGGGGTGGGGGGGGGGGAGGGGGAGGGTTTGAGGGGGTGGATGAGAGGGAGAGGGTTGGGGGGTGGGTGAGAGGGGGAGGGTTGGAGGGGGTGAAAGGGCGAGGGTTGAGGGGGGTGAGAGGAGGAGGTTTGGGGGAATGGGGGAGAAGGGGGGGGGGTTTGGGGGGGCAGTAAAGGGGGGAGGGCTTGGGGGGCATGGGGGGGAAAGGGAAGGCTGAGGTGGGTGAGGAAGAGGGGAGGGTTTTGGGGTGTGGTGGAGAGGGGAAGGCTTAGGTGGGGTGGGGGAGAGTGGGGGACTGGTGTAGCTTTTGGGATGAAGTATTATTAACAATTAAGGTTGGGAAATCTATTGCCCCTGGGGAGGATTACCTTGCCTTGCGGTTACTTTTTCTTTCAAAGGTTCCTAGGATCAACGTCCCCAGGGGCCAGTCTCTGACCAGGGCTCTCCTGCGGTATGTGGTCTAGTCAATCAGGCTGTTGGACTCGGCTGTGATTTGTACACATTATATTATTAAAGCATAAATAATC